>NC_135498.1:147349052-147593835 GCF_052857255.1 Amblyomma americanum
ATAGCCCATGAGCGGAACTGGGATGTTTCTATTTAGCTGAAGTAAATAATGATCGCTGAATCAATCTGTGCCACGTCTGTTATCGTTTCCGGTGCTGCTGTATGAGATCCAATATGTTAGTGCCACAGGTAGGCTGGTTAACTATTTGAAACAGTTTGCAATCAAGCGTAAATTTATTTAATTCTTTGCAAATATGACAAATGACGACAGTTGATCCCACTTAATCAGGTGATAACTAAAATCTCAGATCAGATGGATGTTGTCAGAAAAATTTAGTGAATCGCCAAAGTAACACTAATATGTGCCGCCGCGGTGGCTCAGTGCTTATGGCACTCGGCTGCTGACACCAAAGACGTGGGTTCGATCCCGGCCGTGGCTTTCGAATTTCGATGGAGGTGAAATTCTGCAGGCCCATGTTCTGTGCGATGCGAGCGCATGTTGAAGAACCCCAGATGGTTGAAATTTCTGGAGCCCCTCACTGCGGCGTTCGTCATAGCCTGAGTCGCTTTCAGATGTTCAACTGCCATGAACCATAAACTGATACTAATACATAGCTCGTTAACGAAAGAATGGCTAGAATCTGGTGGACGGAAACAGGTGTCTATGCATATCATGATGGGAGATATTAGGCAGGCTGCACAGAAAAGCTCAACAGTTCAATCGGTGTTAATTGAGCGCGACATGATTGTTTACTTCATTCCTAGAACACTTCAGCCTCTTTTATCAATACGACCACGCCTGCATATGTTGTACGAATGTGTACGAGAAAAATAGTCGCCGTCAGTAAAGCTCCGGTTTATCCATGCTTCTGTGATAATGGTGGCGCGTGATAGGCTATCTTCTAGGAACGAAGAAAGCAGATCTCGTTTTGGCACGAGCCTGTGGATGTTTTCGTATGACAATTGTAGTGAATGACTGTTGCATGCTATGTACACGCGCCGATTATTTGCGCATTTACTGTCATTAGCTATCTTTTGGGCAGCACAATATTTTCTACAGTAGTGTTTTATATGTATGCCTCTGCTGCCATATGCAGTATGTCGAAAGACAGGCTGAAAGGTTTGTACATCCATGTTGTGAGAATCATGATGCATGATACGCCATCTTCTAGAAATGAATACAGCAGAGATCGCGTTTTGGCACGAGGCTGATGATGTTGGTGTATGACAATGATAGTAAATGACTATTGCGTGCTGCTGACTAGTGCCGATTATTTTCGCATCTATTCTTATTTAACTATTAGTTGGGAAGCACAACATGGTTTATAGCAACGTCGTATATGTAGTCTTGGTAGCCGTGTGCTGTATATCCAAAGAACGCCTGTAAGGTTTGGCTTGTTTGGCTTAGCAAATGCGTATGGCTTCCTTCATACCTGTCCTGTAGTCAGCAAAAATCCTCACCGATGGAACAGTTCATTCCCTTTAGTTCTGGTGCACTAGAAAGAATGTGCAGTGATTCGTCGAAAAATAGTCTTTTCAATAATTGGTCTACCCTTTTCCTCGTCATGCTTCCTTAGTCTGTGTACTCATTTGGACTGTGTACTGGTTATCCCGAGCATTTCTGAACAGACGATGATTATTTTCTGCTCAGGTGCTGCCCAGTGTTCATGACAATCATTTTCTGTTCCCGAGAAAAGTTGATTGCATAATCTCAGTCCGATTCCAAGCATCATCGGAGCTGGATGAAATAATGATAGCTGGTTCGAGACAGTGCTGAAGGCGTGGTGGGGTGTGCCGGCCTCATCTGAACGATGGTTGGCGATTGACGTTTCTAGCGTTGCTACCCTTTCATTTAAAAGTTCCTTTGCTGTGTGAGGCCGCCTTTTTGTTTGACAGTTTTTATTTGCTCAAGCAAAGATGATTGCCCTTTGTTAGTCTCGGGCGCCTCAGGTGCAGCCACCCTTTCATTGAAGTGCTTAGCTGCATTCTCTGCGGCAGCCTCCTTCTCTATACAACATTTCATTTCCTCCAGCAAAGCAGCTAGACGTTCCTCCAGCTTCTGGGTTGTTTCGAAGAATGATGCATAACCTTCTAGCTTGTTCCATCTTTCTAATACCAGTGCAAATTCCTTAGCTTCAGCCTTCTTCAAGCGACTGCGATTGGACTAAACATCACCGTTAAGAATTAGGACGACGTCAGATAATGACTGCCACAAATGATTCAGCAAACATAAAAACCGCTTGGACACATGAAGAAAGCCTCGTTGCAAGACATCGCCAGGGGTCAGTAATTGCTTTTTATAATACGTGCTGCAGATTTTATGCAACTGACCAGGAATTCCGTTGTGAGCGCATCATCGCTGGCGCTGTGTCATGCCCCGTTCGTCTGGCCTCCGGTCCGTGTTAGTATGCCGTGCCGATTGCTTTGTGTGGTATTAACGTAGGTTACAAGGTAGAGGAGCCAGTTGGGACCAGATGTGGCGGAAAAGGTTCCAAGGCAGGCCATAGCGGGAATTACTCATCAAACGTTATCTGGAAGGCACCGAGAAGCCTGGCGCAAACAGCCCAGGTGACAGCAGCCTAGAAAACGAGCAGTTGTGAATGCTTCGCTGCTGGCGCGGTGCATTGCCCTTTTGACAGATAGTGTTGATGGTTGAAGTTCTCAGGTGTTTACGCATTCAGCTTTGTTTTGCGAGTATAAAGGCGCTAAAGTGACTGGGGCTATCAGGAACGCCCCATTGTAGGGCACTTATTTATTTTCCAATAAAACAGTTTATTTTACTGCTTTTTTCGCACTCCGTGTTCTGCCCATCACAAGAATCAGTGGGAAGAGAGATGCGACAGTCTCAGGATTGTATTCTTTCTGTAAAAAAGATAAGTGACTTAAGCAGCCCCCTCTCCCCCCACGCCCATTGAAAAAAACTGGATTTTACTTTAACGCCTAGTCGTTACTACATGCACCTGAGATTCAGGGGGTGCTGGCTTCAATACATAGTGCCGTCGCGCATTCATCGATGTTCTAATAGATACAAAGTTTCACCCGGCGTAGTGCTCGACCCTTATAGGGAGAAAACTTGGAAAATGATATTTGGCGAACGCCCCGCTCTCCTCACTTAAGGACCATCGATTATTGTCTGACCTGAGTCCCTCTGCAGTGGGATTTAAAAATAAAAATTTAATTATCGATACTTTAAAATTCAACATTTGATTTCAAAATTCTGGAATTTTTCACTAAAACTGAATAACAAAGTGATTATAAATTTCATTTAAAATATTTCAAAATCAGTGTGAAATTATGAAATGAATGACCCCAATCTTTGTACTCACCCTTTAAGGATATCGTCTAGCTTGGTGTTTAATATGATAAAGTGAAATTTGTAATTTAAGGTTCAAATTTTAGAAAAAAGTTTAATGTTTGCAACCTTCAATTAAAAATTTAAATAAAACACTAAAGTTCGCCATAGCGATTAGTCAAAGCGGCTGTCGGTGTTAAGGTTTTCAGGTTCAGCAACGGTTCTCGCGGTAAAGGAAGTGCAGTCCTTGCGCCCCGGGAGGGCTTCTAACGATCCTGGAGCCCTTGGGCATACGATGCGAGCCTTCCCCGCTAGGAGCAAATTGGTTTTCAAGTAAGGAAGGGCGCAAGAACTGCCTCACTTCTTATTGTAAACCTTAAATGCGCCGCCGCTAAGGGAAAGTATAAGAAGGGAGTGAAGGAGAAAAGAAAGCTGTGTCCAGTTGTAAACAGCTGCGAATTATTAATGATGTCCCGGGGTTCTTTAAACGGGCAGTGAGAAAAATTTTAAGTTGGCCTGTGTCGATACACTACGTTATTATGATAGCAAAGATACAGCTCCCACAGTAAACAGGAGTTATATAACCGAGAAAAGAGCGCAATCACAATACAAGTCTCGCCATCATCAGCCAAATTCTCACATATACTGCATTTGTCTACACCCAATTTATGGCGCAGATCCCAGCAGCCTTGCTACATTCCGTTCACTCTAAAATGGCATCAACAAGACCTCCTCGTTGTGTTCCAGTGTAAACTTGAATTTAGTGGTTGAAAAAGCTCTAAATTATTTTCAGTCATAAATGACCTTCTTTTTTAACTGCCAGACAAACGTTAAATAGAGTGCATCTTGAAACCGCGCAAAAAAAGACAAGGGACGAGGAAGAAACCAACCGGACCGCGCTCTGTTCTGTTGGTTTCTTCCTCGTCTCGTCTTTTTATGCGCGGTTTCAAGATGCACTCTACTGATAGTCACCAACTAGCCCGTCTCTCTCTATTATACAAACGTTAAGATAGGCAGAAAGAGCCCGAGAATCAATTTTTACAAAAATGAATAATGCGATCGAGATGTTCTAACTGTTCATTTAATGATCCCTGACATTGCACAGCACGCGGGTGTATTTTATAATTCTCCCCCGTTAAACGGGGCGGAAGCGGCCGGCAATTTATCCCGCGTTCTAAGGTTCAATAGCCGAGCACTCAAATCACTGAGCCACCGCGGCGGCTTTCGCTAAACAAATGAGTGGATTTTGAGGAAAAGAAGGGGTGCAGGGACTGTCTCACAAAACGATGGACACATCAGGCGAGCAGTAAGGGAAGGAATAAAGGTGGGAGAGAAAAGAGAAATGGGGAAGAGATGCCTTAGTGGACGACTCTGGAATAATTTCTACCACATGGGGATGTTTATCTCTGTTGACTGCACCAGCGATACTATATTTTTTTGCATTTCCGTAGCCGCGGTGATCGACGGAGCGACGGCGTGAGGCCGTAGCGAAGGTACCAGCGTTTGATATAAGCAAGCGCGAACGAAGGGGCCTGAAGGCGAAGCGAAGATGGACAAGAAAGAGCGTTTCGACTGTGTTTTCGCTTCGCACTTCTGCACCTTCACTCGCTCTGCCTTAGACATGTCATAATGAACCAACTAGTCAACAAAAAGTACTACCTGAGTACAAGCGTTTGTGTAATCTTTGCATGATTCCCCAAGGTGGAGTCGATTTGTGAACAATTAGAACAATACCAAACAAGAAGGGTGTAATTACCCATTAGCATCCACCAAAACGTTGACATGTAGCTAGAAGGAAAGCTGCAACGTTTCCAAAGACATTTTTTAGTTGAAAAAAATTATTCCTGGTCTAGGGTTCAAAACATAGAACGCCCTTATACTAGGGTAGTCGTCCTGCCAACACAGCTAAGGCGGCCGGTTTGCCTAGTGTAGGGCGACAGCGAATTGATCACACTTGAAGTGATAACGGTTTTTGTCCAGTGCTGGTCAAATAATAAGGTGGATAAGTAATTGGCCCCTTATTACCAATCTACTACACCTTCATAAGATTACACTTAAAATTGGAGCAACATCTTTTTAACCGCGGACTAGGCGAAATTTTTCTACAACTGCGAAGTTTCTTAGGAAGCTGCAACCCCCCTAAACATTTTACAAACACAGTTCCCACTGCGAGCTGTTGATCAATTCGCTTTCGCGCTTCTATATGCTAGACACCAGTTTGTCGATGCTGGTAGAGGAACAGCCCGTTGAGGCTGAGGTACATCGTTCGAACTCCGGACCAGAGTTGCTATGTAGGATGCCACGAGTTCTGCGCTCGCCTGAGTTTTCTGCGTCTTAAATCGACTGCAGTCAGTTAGCGAAGGTATCACGTAACCTGCAAAAGCAGGCGACAGTGCCACAGCGCCAGTGCCACTTTATAATATCAATGCAATAATGAAAATCGTAATGTTGTGACTTATCCGCTATTTATCCACACACTCGCGAAAAGCCGTTCGCCACCCCTTTTTCGGGCACGTCAAAGGCGTCTCTTCTCTTTCGGTCATTATCTATTTATTCACTGTCAAAGACAAACAGTGCAAGCGCGGTGCATTCTTTATGTAACCCTTTGGCTCCTTTCGATGACAGCCGAAACATGAGAACTAGCATAGACCTGTGTGTAAGATGCTGTTGGAGAATGGCACTAGCTCCATAGCAACGGTTCGTTATCTTCGTAATCTGCGGCAAGCATCTGCAGCGACGTTCCGACAACTTTTTAATGTGCACTACGTGATCACAATGTAGGTTATAGTGTCTTTATGCCAACGCAGTTCGAAATAAGGAACCCACGACAGTAGCCGCGCTATGCGTTTTCGCAGTGATGCTCGATTCGTCAGTGACGGCGTCCGTTGTATCGTTTCGGGTTTACTGGATTTAACATCCCAAAACTCATCAGACTGTGCAGGACACTGCAGAGGAGGGCTCCGGACATTCTCAATAACCTGGAGTGCATTACGTGCACTGACGTCTCACAGTACACGCATTTCGCTTCCATCGAAGTGCTTCCGTGGCTGCCGGAATCGAACCCACGTATTTCGGGTCAGCAACTGAGCAGCATAACCACTGAGCCACCGTGGCTGCTGTCGTCCATTGTACCTGTTATATTTCGACGGTCAATATTGTTGTAATCTGTCAGCACGGCTTTGCTGCAGGTGGCAAGCATGTTGGGCGTGGTCAAACCGTAGCTTTCACGCCCAGAAGGATTACAAGCTACGGCTGCAGTGTGAAATGTGATTTTGATCGACAGGCGAACTCTGCCAAAGTTGTAAATAGTGAAATGCTCCGAATTCGACTTCACATGTTACGGGCGGAGGTAGCAGCAGCAGCTTTGTCCATCACTTCGAGCGACGCCAGGTATCAATGTGACCGGCTTAAGCCGTGTATTGACGTAACTGACAAAGAGGTCTGGCTTCACTTTCGCGTGTGAAAAACATCGATGCGCTGGCTGGGTGACGAGGTTGGCGACGACCCACGTCTGCGAATACTGTGTGGCGGGCCTCAATCACTCATAGTCGAAGAGCAAGCCCTCTTGCTTCCGATTCCACAGGACCGGGAGTTTACAGGGAAGCGTAGGCTCAGGCCACTACATTGACCGTCACCAGACCACTGAGTCGCAGTATTAGTGTCGTTTCCTGTGCCGTGTTAAGAATTGGTGGCTCACTTTTCCCAAGACTTGGGCCGACCGCGCTTAAAATAAGGAACGTTTCACTCTTCGCGAAAGCATCACGGGCGTCGTGGGATGCGTCAATGGCTCCTACCTTCGAATGAAATCGCCTTCAAAACCTAACCCACATGTGATAAAGGAATAAACGAGATTCTCTTGCGCGAGCTAAGAAAACTGCAATAACAGGAGCAACCACGTACGCCCACTCGTTGAAATGTTTGAGATATGCATAGAGAATGAATAGAAACAGCACCATTTATCACACTGATAAAACACTTGAAAACCAAAAAAACTATGCCAGTCACCGCTAATTAAAATCTCGTTAGTTCATGGTCAACAACAACAAAAAATTGCATTCTAGGCTTGTTTACCAGCAATTACACAATAGTTTGTTGAGGGAAACGTAGCTTTCTACCTTTGCTCTGCAATTCGCTTGTTTTGTGTCGGTGTGCAGCGTAATTTTAAAACACAGGTCATCATTACAGGTGAGATGTGTTAAACATTTTCAGAAGTGAGGTAGCGCTCAGGCATAACCATGTCCAACTCCAAATTACAAAATGGGCTCTAGACAGGCAATCATTTATTTTCAGTAACTGTATGCTTCTAGAGATATTCTAAGATCTGCTGATATCGTAGAGGTTTAAGCTCACGATCTTGCCCCACAAGTGCAAAGAAGCGTCGAAAAATAGCTAGCGAGATAATCAAAGAATAACGGATGGTTTGCGACATTTGTAATTGGAATGGAGAAAGTAATGCATGCTTTCCTATTTCAGGGTTCTAGATCGTCTGTTTTCCATCGATATATTTATTTCGTACCGATCCAAGAGGAAAAAAAAACCTGTCGTTGATAAAATATCCAACTTGTGTGCAGGTACAGCTAAAACGAATGAACCCAAAACGAAGTGCACATAAACTGAACTTTTCGCCGCTCCTACGCCACGTCCGTAGGCGCTGCGTCGCGTTTGTTCACACATGAGTGCGTAGAGCTAACCTGCACTGCCACTACTCGATTCAAATCAATTGAGGCCCCGGTTTTGTTATGGTGGTAATGTATAAAGAGGAAGCTCCGCACCGCGTGGAATTTTTGTGAGAAGTCAAAGCCACCATGGCTGATGATTTCGCCGCAGCGTTTCCTCGTGGTAGAAGGTAAAATGTAATGAATTCCAACTTTTTGAATACCACATTCAGGGAACATCTAGCACAGTATAAAATTTACGCACCACACACAAGGTGTGGAGTTTCTTTGCCGGTAAAAACACTACGGGATCGCTGACACATCATTCACAACGTTTCTCTATCGTCCTCTGTCTTCTGATTGTAGAGAGTGTAACTGGGGCTGGTCACGCATGCTGCCACACACGAAAGTCGGCGAAGGTAGCCGATCACTGTGTCCCTCGCTAAGAAAGGCTAAGGAAAGGAAAGTGGCAGATGTAGTGACTCATCATGCTTGCATCAACCCTGGACGATGAGTTAGGCGGGTAATTGCATCCTATGGCTGCGTCATCGATAGAATGGTTGTACCTTCGCAAAAATTTTATAAAACATCTATATTTTACAAATTAGTATTCAGTAGCATTTAACGTGTCAAACAATGGCCGAACAACTCTTGCTGAAATGTAACTCCTACCCGTCATGCATTGCACGCAGAACTTATGTTATGGACAGCGACAACCGCAGAAAAAAATTTTATTGCTACCTATTACACCAATAGTAGTGGTTTAACAGGGCGTATCGGGGCCGCTAAGGTGCTTATGTCTGCTGGTGGTGAGCAGTGTAAAGATCTGGTGCCGTTGAGGTGATGACCGAAACACATTTCAACCGACAGCAGAACCCTTTCGAAGCGTCCCGCACAGGTTGTCACGAAACTTCGAGCATTCTAGATAATGTTGACAATGAAATTAAGCGGTATCCTCACTGTCTTAAGCGCGCAGAGTGCTCAAAAACTGCGGGGACTCACTACTTTTCCTTCACCAGAGACATCTGAGACTTTTAGAAACAGTGCATGCAGGTTCTTAGAAACCTGAATGCCAAATCTTGTTTGGAACCATCCGTCAAAGAATGGCTGCGGTGAAATTTTTCGGAGGTGTCGATTATGATTTTAATTTAGGGCTTGTTGTCTTTTATATTTTTGTGCGTAGATATAGCAGATAGATACTTTGTTGGTAGAAAAAAACCTTAAATAAGGGAATTGTTTTTGCTACTTACATGAGATTCTTCAGGAGTTTCGCTTGTTCACACGAGTCATTTTCGATTTTTCTTATCTCTCGACCCGCAGGAATGGCTTATAGAGGAAAAGCTTGCAGTCGGTATCAGGTTGCAGCTGGAGAAGATAGGCCTGGGATGTTATCTGGAATACATACAGCTGCTCACGAAATAGGACATTTGTGAGTATACTCTCTTGTTTCCTGATCCGGCTGTGCCACCTCGAGAAACTTACAGCGCAAATTTCATGTGGCGATAATGATGCATGGCGTCTTCAGGAATCTACCGGTCTCCTCAGTACTACGAGAAAACATCAACAAGGGCTTAAAAACCGTCATTGTCTTCTATATAGAAAAGGATAAATTCCCAATCAACAAGGGCGTCTGGCTGAGACACACGGTCTATAGACTACGATTGACTGCGTGTTCACAGAAGCTGTTGTGGAAAGTAGGCTGCACGAAGATAGGAGTAAATGTAATGGATATTTTAGTAATTCCCCATTTCTTGAAGACATTCAGCGGCCAAGTCAATCAGGAGACGAACTCCAAACAATGCTCATGAACCTAGACCTGGTAATGCAGAACTGTAAATCCAATATCCATATTAAAACATATACAGTCGCATTCTGTTACCAAGTCAATCAAGGAACGAACTGCAAGCAATGGTCGTGGACGTAGAGCTGGTAATGCAGAACTGTAAGTAAAAGAATTTTTATCAAGACATATAAACTAATGTTCAATACCCTCTGAAGATCAGAGCAGTTTACGGCAGGCAGCGAAAGATTAGGAGAGGGTCAGAAAATATATCTACATAGGGTAGGTGGCAAACGCTGATCGGACGACTTGCGTGGAATAGCTGTGAGCATCAGAATAGAATTAAATGCCTTTGGCAAGTAGTTTAAGGCCGCGAGCTGGAACGTACCAGTAAATCTCACGAGGAAAATATACAACAGTTTTAGCTAGCCTGAACTCACCTATGGAATGCAAGCATGGAGGATAACAAAAAAGCTTGAAAATATGCCTAGGACAGCGCAGCGAGGTATGGAAACGAAAGTGCAAGGTGAAACATGAGGAGACGAAGTATTGTTGGTCGAGGAAAAAACGGCAGTTAATGGCATTCTAGTCAAAATGAAGAAGAAATGGGCATGTAATGCGAGGCAAGATAATCAGTGGCTCTGCAGAGTAAAATAAAGGACCACGAGAAAATGAAGTCATAGCAGATCAAGGCAGAGTGTCAGGTGGGCTTACGAGGTTATAAAATCTGCGGTATCAGGTGTCCACCACTAGCACAGAACGATGAATTCGAGGGAAATGATAGATTAGTTTGTGTTGCAGGTAGCGCAGCTAAGCCTACGAAGCTGATAATGGCGATTAGAATTGCGTATGTTACGAAAAGGTGCTATATCTGGCGACGGTGTGTACTGTCTGGTGAGTCGTCCTGTGCCAATTTCTTCAAAGCATGAATATGTAAAAACCCTCACAGATTTGTCCCTTGATGAAAAAAGGGCCTTGAAAATTGAATGGTGTAATTCTCTTCGCGAGAAAGATCTAGAACGTTGAACGCAGTTCCTTAGCTCAGATTGCTGTTTTCTATAAAACACATTCGGGGTCCTTCTTGTCTGTCTCTCAGCGTCCGTGTTCAGCGCAGCACATCCGGAAATGGCGTATGTGTGTCAACTAGCCTGATTTTCAACCCTGCTAAACTTCTTTCCTAGTTCAACAGGCCCTTTCTTCTGTGTTATTCAGCGCTATAGTGGCCCACAAGCGCTCGTCATTCTCTGGTTCTCTCAGTGTTGGTGTTTATTGCATCGCTTCCGGAAATGCTGCATGTGCACCAACTAGCACGATCATTAATGATCGCAAATTTTAATTTTGCACCCATATACTACTTATCAGCTTTCAACCGCGGTTCAAGCAATTCTCTTTTGTCATCCCTAAAAATATAACAAACGGCATTTTCAGCGGCCGCGGTCATGTTCTTATACTCGAACCTCATATTACCTGGGTAAACTAGCAAGGTAGGGCAGCAAACTCATCGCACTGGGGCTTCATTTAGAGCTTTAACTAGTGCAGCCACGCAAGAATTGCGAAAAAAGCCCTTTATCTAATGCTTTGTACCCCAGCTGGCCCAATGAAGAAGACGCCCTTGGGATTGAAATTTTGTTACAAGTGCTTTTTTCTGTGTGCCACAGATACGTAAAAGTTTTTCGATGAAGGAAAAGCGAAAAGACTTCGAACATATGGGAGGAACATAAAGAACGCGAATGTTGCGTAGGTCATTAGTGAATTGTTATTTTCTTTTTGAACATTAGTAGTAAGAGGCAAATAGGCCTTTAAAAACATGTCAAATAGAAATTGGGACACATTGAGGTCCAATAATGCGAAAATATTAGAGTGGACATGTAATGATATTGTGGAGGGAGCATCCCAGACAAAAGCGGAAGGTGTCTGGTATACGCAAATTTATTAAAAGGGCTCGTTCAGCCAGGAGCGACCGGAGCCACCAGCACGTCGACAATGCGCAACGCCGAAATCCGACTGCATAGTTGTCGAATTCTGATCTGTGCGCGCCCGCCGAGAGGCTTCGTCTTCTTCTGGAGCCGCGCAAAACGCTGCACGCTGCCACTTCCTTCCCCCCCTCCCCCCACTCTAGCCAGGAAGTCGTGAGGGAGACGAGTGATATGGTAGTGAGATAGCGAGGTAATATGCAGAGTGGAATGGGGTCGTCCGGGAAAGTCCGTTGGCACAGCGAAAACTAGGCCGTGTGGAGCTGCCGGTAAAGGCCTCAGGCTTCGGGTGGTCGGCCAAGGTTGAATCATAATGGCCGAGGAAGAGGCGGAGGGCAGAAGGCGGACGCACTTGGTGCCGGATGTCCGAGTGTAGGGCAGAAGAGCCACAGCGGCGAGAAATGACATCTGAAAGGGTGGTGTAGACAGGTGACGTGCCGGTGCGGCCATTGCCCGGCGAAAGCAGCCTGCGATGGGCCGGCCTCAGATTGTGATGGGTGTCCGGAAGACAGCGATCGGGAAGGTGTGCCCCAGACGGGGGCATTTCATGCATGCTTCCGATATTGTCGGACAGGCCAGGCGGGGTGCCAGTAATGGTCATTGCGGGCAGCGTGGTCGTTGCGGCAAGCACAGGCGGTGCTGCTGAAGCCGCACCGTCTTCGCAGGCCAGGACATACGGAACCGGTGAAAGGGAGCCGCTGGTGCAAAGCGGACGAGAAGACAAGACTGTCACCGCCATGGAGTCTGGAGGCGAGGACGGCTCAAGGGCTGTGTGAGAGCACTTACGGGGTGTTGAGCGAGACTGAATTCATGAATTCGGTTCGGCACAGGAGCTACAAGCTGAGGTAGGCGTGGCGTGCGGCTCCTCAACAGTGAGAGTGGCAAAATACGAACGAACGCGTCGCAGTCTCTGGCAGGGCGCAGGATAGTGAGAGGGCAGCCGGCAGGAGTGACTGAATGGGTGCTGGAGATGCGGACACAGGTGGTGCAGTTGGCACCAGCGGCGTACAGCGGGATCGAAAACGCAGGGAAGTCGGAACAGTGCAAGACTTCTGGCATGCCGGTCGACTGGCCATGAAGAGGTCGTCGAGGGCGGTGGACAGTGGCAATCCCAAGGACGGTGGTTGCTCGAGATGGTGCACGGTTGCGAGCAGTGACTAGTGTGGGAATGGTAGTGTGCGTCGGAGGAGCCGCGGTGACAAGGCTAGTGGGAACGGCCTTCCCTGCGGAGTGCCTCACAGTGCCGAGAAGGTTGCGGGTTCGAATCACGTCACCAGTTTGTGGAAGGAGCATCCCAGACACAAACCGAAGGTTTCTGGTGTCCACACATTTATTAAGAGGTTTCGTTCAGCCAGGACGGAGTTTAGCCGCCGGCAAGCAGATAAGGCACAGCGCCGACATCCGATTGCGCAGCTGTGGAATTCTGATCTGCGCGCGCCCACCGGCTGTGCTGGGGCATGTCGTCTTCTTCTGGAGCCGGACACAAGGCTGCACGCTACAATATGATATTGTCATTGAGAAACGGTTGGCGTAAGCAGGGCTGGTTTACTTGCTTTAATTAGACGCGCAAGACGTTGGAACGCGCAAGGCAGCAGGCAGCACGAGAGATGAAGAAGACGAAGCGTCTAGCCCCGAGATGGCTCAAGGCTTGCCACCTGCCAGGAAATGCAGTTTAGCCGCTGTATGGCGCCAATAGAGTAGTTAGTAGCGTAGTTAGTAGCGTTAGTAGCGGTAGCATTGCTCCCCCTCTCTTGAAGACACCGACTCGGTGTGGTAGCAATTGCAGGCAGGACCACAAGAGTAGTCGCACGTGTCTGGCGTGTGGTGTAGACAAGCGCGAGGGGCTAGCGGGCGTGGTACGGCTTCATCCGAGCGACGTGGACCACTTCGGAGGTCGGCTGTCTAGAAGAGCGAACTGTTCCTTGGGGGAGAACTTCGTAGGTAACTTGACTGAGCTGGCAAAGCACCTCGTAGGGGCCAAAGTATCTGCGTAGAAGCTTCTCAGAGCGTCCCCTCATGCGGATTGGGCTCCACAACCAGACTTGTTCGCCGGGAAGGTAACGCACATATCGGTGGCGGAGGTTGTATCGCTGAGCGTCGTGAACTTGCTGGTGCCGGATGCGCTGTAGAGCGAGTTGGTGGGCGGCCTCAGCGTAACGAACAAAGTGGGCAGCACCCATAACAGAGGGGGCAGTGCTAGCTGGAAGCAGCACTGCATCCAGCATGGTTGTGGCTTCGCGACCATGTACTAAACGACATGGAGTGAAGCGTGTCGTTTCCTGGACCGCAGTATTATAAGCAAAGGTGACGTAAGGGAGTATGGCGTCCCAGTTCTGGTGGTCCGCGTCGACATACATAGAAATCATGTCGGCGATCGTCTTGTTGAGCCGTTCGCTGAGGCCGTTCGTTTGAGGGTGGTAAGCGGTTGTTTTGCGGTGACTGGTGCCGCGTAGGCGCATAACCTCCTGCGTAAGGGCCGAGGTGAACGCTGTTCCCCGGTCAGTTAAAACGATGGCGGGTGCACCGTGACGAAGCGCAATGTTTTGAATTAAAAAGTTCGCAATTTCGTCAGCAGTACCAAGGCGAAGAGCTTTAGTCTCACAGTATCGGCTGAGGTAGTCGGTAGCGACGACAATGTAGCGGTTGCCCAGCGAGGACTCCGGAAATGGGCCGAGTATGTCCATGCCAACTTGGTGGAAGGGAACCTGAGGCGGATCAATAGGCTGGAGTAGGCTGGCTGGCTTAGTAGGCGGCGTCTTGCGACGCTGGCACTCGCGGCAAGTTCTTACGTAACGTTTCACAACAGCAGCAACCCTTGGCCAGTAGTATTTTTGCCGTGTTCGCGCCAAAGTTCGACAAAAACCCAGGTGACCAGAAGATGGGTCATCATGGCTCGCCTGCAGGACTTCGTCGCGAAGGGCCGTAGGCACGACGAGTAGATAGACAGCTTCTGTTGGACTGTAGTTTTTCTTATACAGGGCGCCGTCACGTAAACAGAACGACGACAGCCCGCGCGAAAAGATTCGCGGGGGAGACTGAGCGCTTCCTTCTAGATACTCAATGAGGGGCCGTAGTTCGCTGTCGTCCCTTTGGTGTTGAATGAGGATGGACGTGGAGATGGCACCAAGAAAAACAATCGTCGTCGGGGTCAGCTCGGTTGTTCTCGATAGGAGCACGAGACAAACAGTCGGCATCACTGTGCTTCTTACCAGACTTATAGACGATGCTGACATCGAATTCCTGAAGTCGAAGGCTCCAGCGTGCAAGCCATCCCGAGGGATCTTTGAGGTTCGCCAGCCAACACAGCGAGTGGTGGTCGCTGACGACCCTGAAAGGGCGGCCATATAGGTACGGGCGAAATTTTGTTACTGCCCACACAATGGCCAGGCATTCTTTTTCGGTGGTGGAATAGTTCGCCTCAGATTGTGACAATGTGCGGCTCGCGTATGCGATTACGCGTTCGAGACCATCCTGCCTCTGCACAAGGACCACACCGAGGCCGATGTTGCTGGCGTCTGTGTGTAGTTCAGTGTCGGCTGACTCGTCGAAGTGTCCAAGGATGGGCGTACCTTGGAGACGAGGTCTTCAAAGGCTTGCTGTTGCTCCAGGCCCCAGAAGAATGGTTCAGAATCTTTCGTGAGTCGCGTGAGGAGCTCAGCGATCTGGGAGAAGTTCTGCACAAAACGCCGATAATAGGCGCAGAGACCCAGAAAGCGGCGCACACTGCGCTTATCAGTGGGTGCAGGAAAAGCAGCCACGGCAGCAGACTTATCGGGGTCTGGGCTAACCCCTTTAGTGCTCACGATGTGGCCCAGAAACTTCAACTGTTCGAAAGCGAAGTGACACTTTTCGGGCTTCAGGGAAAGACCGGCCGACCGAATTGCTTCGAACACAGCGCGCAGGCGTCTCAGGTGCTCTTCGAACGTGTCAGAAAAGATGACAACGTCATCCAAGTACACGAGACAGGACTGCCATTTGAGATCGGCAAGAACGGTGTCCATCATCCTCTGGAAGGTTGCAGGAGCCGAGCACAGGCCGGAAGGGAGCACCCGGAATTCGTACAGACCGTCCGGTGTAATAAAGGCGGTCTTTTCCCGGTCGCGTTCGTCCACCTCGATTTGCCAATAGCCGCTTCGTAAATCTAGCGATGAGAAGTACTTGGCGTGGCGTAGCCGGTTCAGGTAGTCATCAATACGCGGGAGAGGATAAACATCCTTTTTAGTGACTTTGTTTAAACGTCTGTAATCAACGCAGAACCGTAGGGTTCCATCTTTCTTTCGACACTAGAACAACAGGCGACGCCCACGGGCTCGTCGACGGCTGTATCACGTCGTCCTTGAGCATTTCTTGAACTTGGCGGCGAATGGCATCGCGCTCCTTCGAAGAGATGCGGTAGGGCGGCTGACATAACGGCCGTTGGTTGGCGTCAACTATAATTCGGTGCTTTGTGAGCGGTGTCTGCCTAACCTTGGAGGTCGAGGCAAAGCAGTCGCAGAAAGACTGGATAACGCTTTCCAAGCAGCGTTTCTGGTTAGTTGGTAGGTTTGTGTTCACGTCAGTGTTTATGGGAGTGGTCGGTTCCTCCACTGATGCTGGGGCTCCGGACAAAGCGTGCTGTCTCGCGAATTCGCTGAGTTCCTCGAAATACGCAATAGCTGTTCTACCAGGCAAACACTGAGGTTCACAACCAAAATTGGTCACCAAGAGTTCGGTTCGGCCCCTGTCCTGTTCAACAATTCCTCGAGCAACACAGACTTGCCGACCAAGGAGCAGCGACATGTTGGTTTCAGCAATGCCACGAATTTTGGTGCTGTTATCGCACTCTACCGTAACAAACATGCTGGATCTTGATGGGATCAAAATGTGGTCGTCACAGATGCATAACTTAGCCCTGCGTGGCTCGGTATCGTCGTCGACAGGACCTTGGGTGGAAAACGACACGATTAGCTCCTGGAGGTCGATAACGGCACCGTACTCTTGAAGGAAATCCAAACCGAGTATGTGGTCTTTGGAGCACTCGGGTAACACAGCAAAGCAGCCAGGGAAAGTAACGCCGCGGATCTGGATTCGCGAAGTGCAGACTCCGATCGGAGTTATCACGTGGCCACCGGCTGTCCGGATCTGCGGCCCAGACAAAGGGGTCAGAACGTTCCTCAAGACCGTGGCTAACCGTCTGCTCATTGCCGAAAAATCGGCGCCGGTATCCACGAGTGCGGTAACGTCGTGGTTGTCGGCGGATACCGGAATTTCGGCGGAGGCCAGTCGGTCGCAGCGCGTCGTCGAGGTCGTCGGGTCAGGTCGTCGTCGGTCGGAGCG
This sequence comes from Amblyomma americanum, assembly GCF_052857255.1. Classification (NCBI taxonomy): domain Eukaryota; kingdom Metazoa; phylum Arthropoda; class Arachnida; order Ixodida; family Ixodidae; genus Amblyomma; species Amblyomma americanum. The sequence goes on from NC_135498.1 coordinate 147,366,008, forward strand.
TCGCGGCGAATCGTCGGGTGGACGCTCTTGACTCGGTCCAGTAGCGGCAGCCCTACCCCCGGAGGACGCCGTCTTCAGTTTTCCCGACGTGGGGACGTACCTTTGAACTGGCCAGAGGATGACGGGCGGCCGGGCAAAGAGAACCGCCATGGGGATGGCGATCGGGACTGGCGTCGCTGCGAGGTCGAAGATTGCACGTTTTCAGCCAAATACTGTTCGATATCCCGTGGTCTTCCACCGTAGCGTGGTCGAGGTGCATCAGGTGAAAACCCCCTTAAACCCATCCTGCGGTAGGGGCAGTGGCTGAGGATGTGGCCAGCCTCTCCGCAGTGGTAACAGAGCGGCCGATTGTTTGCGTACGCCAAACGTGCGCTTTGCTCACGGGGTGGGGGGGGGGGGGGGAGGGGGCTGATCTCCTGCGGCACGGGAGGGTGCTGTTGCGATTGGCTCCTGCAGGTATTGCACAGGAGCGATGGGGGAAAAGGCTCGCATAGCTGGCCCGGGACTTCGTAGCGCCTCGCTTTACGTCATAACGGAGGGCACCGGGTGTGGAGCTGGGGGTGGCTGCACAACTCGTCGGATTTCTTCGCGGACCATGTCCGTAACGGCAGCGACGCTGACCTGTGGAGCTTCAAAGCGAAGTTTCGCCAGTTCCTCGCGCACCAGGCTTCTTGCAAGCTCCCGAAGGTCCTCGGCGGGCAGCGACGTAGGCGTGTACGGGGACTGGGAAGCGGCTGCTACAGTAGCCTGACGTCCGTAGTGGGCGCCCCGTTCCTGTAAAGAGCGCTCGATACTCATTGCCTCCTTGGTGAAGTCGGACACTGTTCGTGGCGGGTCACGGACCAGTCCGGCAAACAGCTGCACTTTTACGCCACGCATTAAGTGGCGTACCTTCTCGGCTTCGGGCATAGCAGGGTCGGCCCGATTGAACAGTCGGGTCATGTCCTCGATGAACATCGCGACGCCCTCGTTCGGCTGCTGTGATCTCGAGCGCAGGGCGATTTCAGCCTTCTCTTTTCTTTCGCTGCTGGTAAATGTCGCTAGCAGCTCTCGACGAAAAGCCTCCCAGGTGGTAAAGGAAGCTTCGTGGTTCTCAAACCACGTTTTGGCCGAGTCCTGCAGCGCAAAGTAGACGTTGCGCAGCTTGCGCTCGCCGTCCCACTCATTGAAACCCGCCACTCGGTCAAAGCTGGCCAACCAGTCTTCGACGTCCTCGAACCTGTCCCCGTGGAACGGTGGCGGCGATCGATGTGCGTGAAGGACAAATGGCGGGGCACTCCCGGAGTGCTGACTTGTCTGGCTAGCCGCGGTGGATGTCATGGCCCTTACCGGCGCTGTCAGTTGGCCGAACTCGGGTTGTAGGCCTCGCAGGCGGCGGCTCGCCTTGTGGACTTGTGTTGTAGCCACGCGTTGAGATCTGACGTCAAAGGTGCCCTCGAGGTCAGCGTATATGGGCCGTAACCCAGCACCTCCACCAAATATGGCACTGAGAAACGGTTGGCGTAAGCAGGGCTGGTTTACTTGGTTTAATTAGACGCGCAAGACGTTGGAACGCGCAAGGCAGCAGGCAGCACGAGAGATGAAGAAGAAGCATCTAGCCCCGAGATGGCTCAAGGCTTGCCAACTGCCAGGAAATGCAGTTTAGCCGCTGTATGGCGCCACTAGAGTAGTTAGTAGCGTAGCAATATAGAATAGCATGAACTCTTTGAACTAGCCATTAAATATGACCAGTTTTTATTGGACCCAGCATTGACTCAAGTGCTTAGTAGCTCCTTCCACACAAGTATATTTTACTTGTCAGCGAGGTTAAGTGTCATGTTTGTCCTTCAATTGGCTTCCTAGTTGGCGGGGGTCTATATAACTCCGCTGCTTGCACCATAGCCACTACGGTATTAAATAATTGTCTTTACTCGATGTACGTGGGAGACGACCAGTTCATTCAAGGACTCCGATCGTTGCTCCTGACTATTCTCGAGACTGCAAGCTGGCTATATACTTTTGTATCTCTGCGCCGTGTTCTGAAAAAGATCAAGTTTGATTCAAGGAGATCGTGACCTCAATGACCGTAAATGTCGATTTCTCTCTAGGGAGCCGCTTCTTACCTTAATTGTTTTGCAGAAGTTTGCCTAATAAAACATTTGGCTTGAAAGCTGCAGTCCGCTTGTCGATTGACTACTTGTTTCCCTTTCGTGAAAACGTTTTGTGACGAAAGATTTGATTTTGTGTTTACCAAAGAAATACAAAAGGCATAACAATTTTTTGTGCAGGCTTGGTTCGGATCACGATGGCTACGGAACATCAAGCTCTTGTTCAGACAAAGATGGATACTTAATGAGCCCTCGTGCAGGAGGAAGGCAAAATTTCTATTTCTCTAACTGCAGCAAGAATGACATCGCTTCATTTATGACGTGAGTTGATTAACTTCCGCAAATAAAACTAAGGAAAGAAGTAAGGGGAAGCACCTGAAACTGTGGTGCTACACCAGATATAAAACACCTATGTAGACGTAACACTAGCGTTCACTGGCTCAAAAAGAAGCGGCAACGAATGAAACGACACTTTATAAAGTTATTGAATGCTTGGGCACAATCCTTCCCCTGTAATACGGGGTGTGGCGTAGCCGAATGCTCCGGAGTAATATCGAGCGAGTAACCAATGAGTGTATAATACTCAATAATACACTGCCCAGATCAAAATTAGTTCTTAATATTGTTCACTTGCAACTTCCAACGTTTTTTCACCACTAGTACGCAATAACTTCTTTGCAAAGACAGTGTTTTATGCCACAGAAGTGTTGCTTAAGTGAGTTACCGGCTTTGTCACACTCGTCAAGAGCGCTCGAGTGGTGCGCTGTGGATCAAGTGAAGAAAGTTAAATGGTATTGCAGCTGCTTTCCTAGAGGCAAGGTGCTTGTTCCCAGCCGTGCTGTTCTCAAGTCTCGTCGTCTTGTTTCGTGCGACAGTATTAACACGTAATGTAAATAGCTGCTTTAGAATATAATTTTGTTAACGAAAAGCATTAAAGATCTCGCTCGGCAGAAAATGCGGCGTCGGGGTCGACGTCCGCGAAACTCCTGATTAGTCGAGAGGTTTGTGGCATATAAAAGCAGTTGGGGTGAAACGAAAAAAAGGTTAAGCGGAATCAAACGTTTGTACTTAAAGTCGGGAGGTGAGCACGCTGCCTCTATACGGCTAAGGAACGATCGCTCAGTGGGATAATTGGAAGCCATTTACAGGAACCTCACAACGCATAGTATGTGAATTGCATTGCAGGAACATTTAGTTATTTAGGGTGAAAAATTAGAGTACGAAATTAACACTGATGTGTAATAAAGCAAAATGAGATGGCAACAAACGTGGCGAAGTCTGCGAAAGGGTGTGCCCGGGGACCCCCAAGCGACCGTAAGGACCCTAACGCTATCTCGTGCTACGATTAAAGCGAATTGTCCCGGAAGTTTTTCTTACACCAAACCCCGCTCGAGCACTATAGGCAAGTGTGGTCCGGTTTGTACATTTTGTACGCCTTCACATTATGCTCTTTGAAACAGGACAATCGATGCATACTGTTTGGAATTTGATTGGTCAAGACACATCGCTTTCTTCCCCAATCCCACTGCAAAGTTGCCAGGTGTATTAATAAATGGAACGCAGTACTGCAAACTCTACTTCAAAGCAAAACAAAATGTCACGTATATAAAGGTGAGTGTTTCCCTCTGTACTACTCTGAGAGAATAAGTTTCTAGCGGAACGGACGTTTCATAAGTGAGAATTTAAAAAAAATGCGCATTCACTCTAGACTTTGCTCATTGATGGATAACGTCTCAAGTGAATGCGGTACCGACAAAACAATGTTTTGAAGCAATGGTTGAGCAATGGCCCGAATTCTCTCAATTTCTTCAGTGAACCAGATATTCATAGAAAGGAATCGTTTTATCAAAGCCTTTCTAAACAGCCTCTTCACGACCCTGTCGTTGGCGAGACGACCATGAAAAATAGCGACCAACCACTGTCTCCAATGCTACATCTTCACATCGCACTACACTGGAGCAGACATTATGAAGTCGAATTCAAAATTTTTAGTAGAGGTATTTTCCCGAATTCAGCGTGAGTACGCTACTATGAAATGCATCGTTTCTTGTGTAGAACCTCTGCGGAAATCCCTGTGTAAAACTTTCAACTGTGGAACCATGATGGCTATTATTCAGCGAACAGTGCGGTTTTATACCCAATGAATACTCTTCTCAGCGAGGAAAATAAATTGCAAATGGTGGGTAATAAAGAGCGACGCGGGAAGGGTCAATTGGGACGTTATGACATTAAGACATTTAAGGAAGACACTTATGAAAATATTGAAGGAAATATGTCACCAGTTTCAATCACGGAGCAGGACCACGACGGGATTGTACCGCTTACGCCTCGACCACCTCGATCACCCGTTCTAACGAATGAAAACGGCTCGCACATGGGGCGACTTAGGCAGACTGCGAAAGTGAGCTGCGGGTATGGGACGAGGCCACCCATGAGCTCGTTGACAGTGGCGAGCCTGAAGGTACACCAACATCGCCAATGAGGTATGCCGCCGTAAGGAAGTCCTCATGGGGACACCCAGTCGCTGCTCAGGTCAGAGTGTCAGTAACAGGCGGGAAAAGGCCTATTCACACCAGAGATCACTCGCACATGAACCAGGCGTCACGTGACGTTCCGCTTCCTCTCCGTGAGGCACGCGCCTGGCAAACACCCCCTCAACATTGTTCATGGTATTTTGGCCTGCTCGCTCAAGAGCCAGCGCCGCACCCATTTTAATCCATTTACTTGTAGCAAAAATAACAGCGCTAACGCATGCCATCCACATATCGCTGCTCATCCAGTCTTCCCTTCGCACTTGGCGTCAAGCGGATTAGACACGACCACGGTCATTCGCTATCCTAGCTTGCCGAATATGTTGGCCAGGTAAGAACGAGATGGAGCGGTAATGGAACGTGACGTCACACCTGGTCCGCAGGCCATCGATGCATGGTGTGAATCAGCCTAAACCATCCATGCCCAGCAAGAAGGGAATGCAATGGGAGGAGTGGCGGCAGGAAGTCGAGTAACGATGAAGTATATCACGACCGCGTCGAAAGGAAGGTGCCCTCGTTTTGAGCGTGACCACTGAGACGGCAGCAAGTACAGCATAGTGGGATGCGTGGCGCTGCTCATACTGCTGATGGAGCACCAAAACTGGCGATAGCGCTGAGAGGTGGGGAGGTAGGCTAGTTCATTGCCCTATATGCCTTCATAGGCATTGACTTGAAGCAAACCAACCCACAGACCACAGAGAGGGTGGTCAATGTGTTCTAATCTCCTGTATGTGTGAGTCAGTAATGCTTATAGTTGATAGGAACGTTAGAAGGTGCTTACTGTTAAACTATTTGTAAAGTCATGTTCAAGACGAAGCTCTAAGGGCTTAGAAGCAGGCCTCATGAAATGCTACTTCCTCAGCCCAGTAGACGATGGAGGCAACCTGACATTGAAACCGACCCACACGGCGGCGAGCCTGGTTGCCACCGAAAGCCACAGTTGCCGCCCCAGACGCCGTTTGCATGTAGTACCTCTCTGTATACATGTGCAATCATGGGAGGCGCGAAAACTGGGCATAGGGATTAGGGAGAGCAGTGTACAATAACCTAATTTTTTTTCGCTGGTCAAGCTATCTTTCGCATAGGCAAGATCTAGGATAGTAAATATGGTGTCCGAAAGGTGTCCGAGCTAGTAGGACGAAAAGGCGGCATTCCATGCCCAAACGGTTAACTCAAGAAAAAGGAATGGGGAATGGCGAAGAATCTGTAGAAAAGCGGTCCTTGTAGCGCGATGAGCGCTTGACAGCGTAAACAGAAGTGCGAACTGAGGGGATAGAATTTTTTTAAGGCGTAAGCCTTCCTTGGCTCATGCGTGGCGTAGACAGAAGTTGTAGACAGAAGTTTTCCGGCACGAAGTGCGAATCAACAGTTCATAAGCAGCAACAAAGAACAAAAAAAACGAGAATGAAAAATAAAAATAACAAATAAAGAATCAAGAAAGAAAAATTTAGAAAAAACAATGAAATGAAAACTAAAGTGAAGAAATAATAAAAACAATAAAGCAAGAAATTAAAATAAATGATCATATCAAAAACAAAGAAAACTGAAAATTTTTGAATAGATGCAGAAAAAGACGACAGGGAAAGGCTTTCGCACTTTCGCTTATAGCAGACAAGTGCGAACCTGTAATTTTTTCAAATCAGACTTCCACCTGACGAGTCCACCAAGCAAGACGCCCATGTAAGGGCTGGGACAACCTGAGCGCACTGGCGGCGATGAACAGGCGCTGGCAGGAAACTGTGCATTACTAGGAGGCACGTGATGCGCGAAGAGAGGAATTTGGCCTTTTCACAACAAAACTTGCCATGGGATGAGAAAAAAGGTGACGGTCGAATACGGGCCTCGGGATTTGCGGATGTAGATGGAAATCAAGTACATGTGCGCCCTTCATAGCCAGATTCACTTTGGGACGTTAAACAACCAGAAGAATAAGCGGAAATAATGTACGCACCTTACAAAACGTTTCGCTTGATTGTGTCTCTCCACGTCTCCGACTACTTGAGAGAACAGAACACAAAAAGTTTTTTCAATGTAAATCGTCACGTAGGGACCAGATGCCTTACAGCCACTGTGGCTAGAGAGTCAGGAGTGACAGCTTCCAATTCTGGCAACATTTTCGACATCGCAGTACTCTGCTTTTCATGAAACAATTGTGCTCACTTTTTCATCAAATCCCTTCAAGATACCTAGCAGCGTAGGCAGCGCGGCGGTTACCGTATAGTTTGCGTGCATGAAAGGTTGTAAAACGGGCCCAAAACTGTAATACTGCAAGCTATAAAAGCAGTATGGCTTGCGAGCGCCAACATAAATAGACATTGGACTATTACCAATTACTTGAGGCAGACGAATGCTATCGCAATCCCGCAGTCGTCAAGATCACGTGCGTGTTGTTTTTTGTACTCGCAGGCACCCCACTCTTACCCTCCTTTTAAGTTAACACGAACGTGAAGTGGGGGTTCTGAGAAGGTGGAACCGTCTTTATTGGCGCGTAGCGTTGGTTTTTCATCTGACATCTTTGCTTTCCAGCTTTTGTTTATCACCATTCCCACATTGAGCTTATCTCAGGGGCTCATCACGATAGTTATACGGCAAGAAGGAACGGCAGTGCTGTCAAAAACTCAATCACACGCTTCTGCACCGGCGCTGTTGATTATGATTACCTTTTTTCTTGGCACCCTTATCTTGAATACTGGACGCTGGCTTTCAATTCAGGGGGCTGAACAGCGCAACAAAGGCGGGACAAAGGCAAGACAAGCGCTGAATGCTTCCAAACTCGGCCAAATTTCACCTTTCAATTCAGCCCGTCGGAAAGCGGAGCGGTTTGTATTTCGACGACCATCGAGCCCGCATGTTGGTATACCGTAGGCCTCCGATTTTTTCAATTCTTTGTGGGCTCCAGCTCGAGTATTAGAGGCGCCTTCAAGGTTAATCTGCTCGCCTGTTCACTGTGTTGTCAGCACAGCGAGGCATCTGGTGGAGGAACTGGTAACGCCAAGGATAAGGTACTGGTCAAGCCACTCAACCTGGCCTGAGGGAACCAACCTCGAAGAATCCGGCTCCTTCCAGGACTTCTCAGTTAGCGCGGACTCCTGCCAGAGTGCTCTATGCTGCAAAAAGAAGCTGCAACTAGGATCCTGTCTTCTACGCTCTCTGAAATTATTACCTAGCAGCCAAGAGGACCACCAACATTGGGCGCATCTCCTTCCGCAGGCCAGAAGCAGTGCCTACTTCTTTTCTTCAGGCATTTTATTCCGAAATGTGTGAAAGAGGGAGCTGAAAATTGGGAGAGATCACTGGCTATTCTTTATAAGCGCGAACGATGCGAATGGATCTGCACTCCGTTGAACTGCACCATTGTGAATAATTAGTGTAAATACACTTTGATATATGACCTTTCTTCTACACCTGTAAAATACAAAAAGATTGCTGCGGTTTAAGTACTGCCGAACCTGGTTAGAGAGCGAAATCTGTGCTTTAGCGGGCAAGCAGACGCCGCTTGGCTGCTGCAAGGTTGAGTGAGGTTTCACACTGCATCGGCAACACGCTCACCGTGACACCCTGGCAGGTGGCAGTTAAATTAATGGTTGATTGCGAGAAGTTGGGCACCCAATGAACGCTGCGGCCTATTGCTGCAGTGACACGTGTCTGCCACAACGTTGCCAGCGTTAATGCTTGCAGGTCGCATCTCTCTCTCATCACCGCCACGTACCTCATAGCACGATTTGAGGCGTCCACTGACCCCGGGAGCCAGTTATGCGCCCTTCCTTTCTTCAAAATCATCGGAGTCTAGAATGTTGTCAACGCCAACGGCAATGAACACAACGAATACCGGCGACCTATTGAAACAAAGGCGAGCGCTCTGTTTCGGTGGCGGTAGCGGCTGCTGAATAACGTCATAGCTGTTACGTGGTTTATGCTCGGTTTAAGGTGAAAATCGCGCACACGGCTGAGAAGCTGCGGAGATGTTGTAAACTATAGGAAGCGCCAAATACCGGACGACGGACAGAGTAAGGGACACAAAAAACAGGTTCACGAGGTTCCGTGATACCCCGGATGCCACTATCACCTTCGTCGAAGCTAACCGTCCTGCCACTTCTGGTGGAAAACACCAACTTCGTATGAAAACATGAATTCATTGGAAAACTACTTAAACCATTGGACATCGCGGGATCCTCTGCAGTCGGCGGCGATTACGTTGCCCAACGCTGACACAATGTCTTTCAACAGGCGGTGCCCTGGATGCAGTTCCCGTGATACCCCGGGTGTTACTATCGCCTTACTCGAAGCTAACCGTCCTGCCGCTTCTGGTAGCAAACACCAACTTCGTCTGAAAACCAGAATTCATCGGAAAACCACTGAAACCATCGGACATCCCGGGACCCTCTGCAGTCGGCGGCGATTACGTTGCCCAACGCTGACACAATGTATTTCAACAGGCGGTGTCTTGGATGTAGTTCCCGTAATACCCCGGATGCCACTATCACCTTCGTCGAAGATAACCATCCTGCCGCTTCTGACGGCAAACACCAACTTCGTCTGAAGACCTGAATTCATCGAAAAACTAGTTAATCCATTGGACATCGCGGGATCATCTGCAGTCGGTGGCGATTGCGTTGCCCAACGCTGACACACTGCACTTCACATTGTATTAGTGTGTCTTTTTCGCTGCCTGCGTTGTTAATTCGAATTTGCTGAAGACTGCACTCTGTGTACGCTCCGTACGACTGCTCAGTGTACGCTCTATACAAGTTACAATGTTTAATGGTACTACTGAATGCATTGCTTGCCACAAAGAAGTTCCCGATGACGGCTAATTCATGATCTGTTCGAATTGTACGCTATCGTACCACTTAGGTCACAGATGTTCTGGACTTGCACCAAGTACCTTAAATACAATGGCCCCAGCCAAAACGGACATGTGGGTGTGTAAAACATGCAGAGCAGCAAAAAAAAACGAGCTGGTGGTTCCGCGTCTCAGGAAGATGCTTCCGATGCTGATGAAGGTTCAGGTGTGGATTCACCGTTGCTTCTGGAACTGCTCGAGATAAAAAAGTGTCTAAAATGTTTACCTGAGCTTAACAAAACGGTTGATGCATTGCTCCTCTTGAAAGCCGAAGTTGTCAGCTTAACCCAGTCAGTTCGTGAACTAGAGGACTCGGAGACTTTTCTAGCAAAACAATATGATTCCATTCTTGATGAAATGAAGACCGCCAAAGAACAAGCACCATCTAGAGATGCGGAGATCACCGCCTTCCGAGCAACAGTTCAGGCAGAAGCCGAACGGCTAGAGCGGCTGCAGGTTGACATAAATGAGAGTGAGCAATACAGCAGCCACATCAACTTTTAAATCCATGGTCTGTCAGCAAAAGAGAACGAAAATCTGAAGGAAGTGCTCTGTGATATCACTGAAAAACTACACCTCCAGAAATTTTCTCTGTCGGACGTTGAGGCGATTCATCGTCTGCCGGGCAAACGTGATAAATTCCGAGGGTACTCATGCGCTTCACATCTATTGCTGCCAGAAACAATCTGTTCGATGCCCGAGGAAAGCTTCTTTAACTCCCCGAGGCTGGTTCGCTTGAAAACATATTTTTGAACGAAAACCTGAAAAGACTAAAACGTGACCTATTCTGGCGTGCTAGCACCAGAGAAAAGCAAATGAAGTACAAGTTTGCCTGGGTGAAGCGTGGCAAGATTTTTGTGAAGAAGAGTGAAGGATCGTCTCTTCTTCGATTAATCAGACAGCAGGCTTGGTTAATATTGTGTAGCCGTCATGACTAACACCTGCTACCGGCTTCCAAACTTTCAGTCGTTCAAGGACACTTTTGGTGTGAGCGTTGATAATGATTTCACTATTGTAAATACCAATATCAGGAGCCTTTGCAAATACTGCGAAGAATTCATGCTAGTCGCTACGTCAGGAATTCGTCGATGATTTCGTGATGATAGAAATCAATACTTCAGGTGTTTTCTTGCGTGCATTGTCAGTGCCAGGTTCTCAGAGTCGTTTTGTGACAAGGTCTCATCGACGAGGTGGTGGAATCGCCATCTTTGTAAATGATATATTTGATGTTTGATCGACGGACGTGAACTTCGCTTATGCGGAATGTGTAGCATTGAAGATAACTTGCGGCGCCCGGTGTCTAAGTTTGCTGGCTGTATATCGGCCGCCGTGCTCTAGTATCAGCCGATTTCTGTTATAAATCTAAAAAATATTGCACCTCAGGAATTCCGCGGAAGAAATAAGTTTAGTAGGCGACTTAACTATAAATACATTGCGCCTTACAATGGGCACCGTTTCCGATTACTTGTCTTTCCTGTCCTTATGTGGTTTAATAAATACGACAACAGTTCAAACTCGTGACGAAATGGTTAACGATAATCTAACCAGTTCATGTATAGACCAAATTGTCTAATGTTCTCCTAACTACTTCTTTTCCTCCGGTGTTATTTTACAGCGCTTCGCGGATCCCTATCCGGTTGCTTGTGGTTCGTCTTCATCTTTTTCTTTAATAAATGGTTCACGAAACGCTGTTCCAAATAACATCATCTATATCACAATAACTGACCAAAAATCATAGATAGCTTAATTAGCAGTTTTAACTGGTTAGCCATAACTGAGTGTAATTCGCCGCATAAGGTCTATAGTATCTTGGGCAAAGAAATAAAGTTTGAGAGCAATTCTACACGCGTCGTAATAAAAGAGCGCCGAAGAGAATATAACTGGTTAACCGCTAACGTAATGCGTGCGATTTAATACACAGACATACTTTGGAGACGATACAAACGTGTATAAAAAAATCAAGCCTTATGTCTGGAGTATAAAGCCGCAAGAAATAGAGTGGTCGCTCTGCTAAGGTCCACGAAGCGCCAGTACTTTTTTCAATAATTTCGCCAGTCGTCAAGGAATAATCCATAACAGCGCGACAGACGGGACAGAGAAGAGAGGACTCAACACAGAGCGCTGACTCACAACTAAAACGTTTATTGGCCGCCAGCCAGTATAAATACTGCCCTGGTGGCCGGGAAGGAAACACTCACGCTTGACTTGCGTAACAATCAAAAACGCCAGTACATCAGGCACGTGTCAACAGGTGAGAGATACGTGGGAGATTGTGTTGTGTCCTCTATTCTCTGTCCCGTCTGTCGCGCTGTTATGGATTATCGTGAATACCAACTCGCCCAACAAATAGTATTTTCGTCAAGGAATGCCACTTAAACGTGGTCACTAATAAACCATCTTCGCGGCAAAAATTCTGGAAGTACCTCCCCGCTTTATTTCTTTCCTGGAGATTGCATCGAAGTCGCAAATAGTTTTAATCGTTTTTTTTTTTGCACTGGCCTCACAGAAAACATCTTCCAGTCAGACATACCAATACACGTTGAAAGAATCAAACTCTGCGTCCGCTTTTCTAGCCAGCATTACAAAACAAGAACTGTGTGATATAATCTTTAGCTTCAAGCGAAATAAACCTCCTGGTATTGGCCGCTTGTCAGCAAATTCGCTCCAAAGAAACTTCGAGGCATTGTCTGATGTTCTGATTTTCATGCTGAATGGTTTTCTGCACACTGCGTGTTTCCCGGATGAACTTAAAACTGCTATAGTTAAACCGGTATTTAAGAGAGGGCACAAAGGCGACATGAAAAAATATCGACCGCTCTCGATCTTGCCTATACTTTCCCACATAATCGAAACATTTCTTTCGAGATCCATGTCATCCTTTGTTGAAAGGTTTTCCATTTTGTCAACCCGTCAGTTTGGTTTCGTTGCCGATCGTGGTACAGTAGCTCTTCTGGAAGAGTTCTCCGATGAACTTTTTTTCATCTTTCGATCAAAACTTGTTAGTGTTGCTTTATTTTTAGACATTTCCAAAGCTTTTGAAACAGTTCATCATGGTATTTTATTAGAAAACTATACTTCATAGGTTTCAGAGGTCCGTTTTACGATGTGCTCAAGAATTATCTTTCCGGTCGATCGCAAGTTGTTGTTTTAGACGGGATGACAAATGTAAGTAGTCAACTTCCACTGAAGGCCGGAGATCCGCAGGGCTCTATATTATCACCTCCTCTTTTCACATTGTTTTTAATTACTTATCTCAAGTAATTTCCAAAGGTCTAACATTTCAATACGCCGACGACACTGTTTTGCTTTCCAAGCACTTTTCGCACAACATGGCCATTACTAATCTCCAGAATAATATACACGAAACAATCACTTGGTTCACTAATAACTGCTCGGAGGTTAACCCTTTTAAAACAAAACTCGTTTACTTCAGATCCACATTAAAACTAACAGCTATAAATGCATCGGTCTTTCTACATTTTCACGACTGTTTTCTCGGTCGGTGCGTGCCGGTCACCTATGTGAGTTCGGTAAACTACTTGGGAGTCTTCTTCGACATTGATATGTCTGGCACAGCCAGCTATCACACGTCTGTGATAAGCTTCGGAGCGCGGCCTGGCTGTTTTTCCATATAAAATTCATTGTTCCTTTCCACATAAGAAAACTATTGCTCATGCTCTGGTGTACAGCATTCTCCAATATGGGATTACTGTTTTTGCTTTGTGCTCGGCCAGATGACAAAACAGAGTTGACACTTTATTAAGAAATTGCACGTCCGTCTGCCGACTTTGCCGGGCCAAGTCCCTCAAGGCACTAGAGGCTTTGAGAGGCCCGTTTCATTGCTCTGTATATGTTATGTTCAATGAAAGATTTATTATTATTATTATTATTATTATTATTATTATTACCCCAGAAATACCAACAGAGCTGTAGAAGAAGCCAAAGTGGTATTGAGGTTAAAGTGCTTAGACAAACATAACCTGTAAAATTTCAAATTTGAGCCTACCATCTCAAGAACTTTTCACGAAGTGTCATCAGTGCTAAATGGAGCCTAAATTCTCCGGTGGACGTAAACTACTGGTGTAATGGGCTTGTTATGAATCTATATTCTTTCAAAAAGTTCGTTTGGAAAGCGATTACTGTAGTTTTTTTTTTCCTTCATGTACAGTGGGATTCCGATCTTTCAAAATGCAAGTTTCGCTGCAGAATAGGCTGGAAGAAAAATGGAGACCCACATTATGCAATCAGGTTTGCGCTCGACGGAACACCCTGCAACAGGTCTAAACCAAACATGGTATGTGCGCTTTATGCCGGTTTTTGCAATAAAAACAAATTTCAGCAGATAAGACAGTATCTACTGAAAGTCGTGATGCGAGGATGAGTTCAGGCGTTAAAGTAACCGTTCCTGTTTCTTCAATGGTATTCCTGCCTTAGCGTTGTAAACATCATTCAAGGTAAGAAATGGTTCATCCTGCTTTGGGCTTTTATTCCATTGCAAAAATTAGTATTATTTCAGCAAAATACCTGACGAAGTCTTCCTTACTGAAAAATTTTCTTGGGAATTGTGGGCCTCGGGCTCTTCTTTTCACTAGCTGCGCCGAAGGGCGGCAGAGACCGTGCTTGCGGATGATGGCTCATTGTTCTGAAAACGCCAAAGCCACTTTCCCCTAGGATTTTACCAGGAAGCGGAAAAATGGTTAGAGCGTTATAACTCATCGAAAATATTTGCTCATTAGCAAGCTTTTACCTGTGGATCAATACGCTGGTTGGGGGCATACTTCATTTCGAGTATTTATTTATTTACAAGACACAGCCGGCCTCAGTCTTAGGTCATTGCTGATAAACACATGAAAAAAATGAAGAGCATCAAAAGGATTACAACAATTCGATTAAAGAAAACAATTTAGCGCTATCTTACCTACTGAAGGCGGCAAAAGTGAAACAAAACACGATATGTGTTGCACATTGCTTGGCAACAGCGCGTGATCAGCCACTGATAGTTATGACATAGGCAAGCGGCAGAATTCATACTGAAGCGCAGTAATTAGCCGCGATGATATCTCGGCTCAGCTATTTAAAAAGTGCCTTTGTCCAGCAATGGCAGTAGCAGCTGTGTATTTCTACAGCAAGGCTCCGCTGTAGCCATTTCTTCGTTAGATTCCGCAAATGCGAAATCGAGTCCTTTTTTAATCAACAGTGAGAACTGTAAAATAATGAGCTCACAAAGGCTACTTCGTTAGTGCTTATTCATACACCAGTGTGGCTCGTCTCACTACAGAGTTTTAGAACTCTTTCTCGCGGGACCCAGGAGAGTTACGGGTGTCCGAGTGGGGAGGCACTTACAAGTGTTTGTATATTTAAAGGACAAGCTATAATTTCACGTTGCATGTTATCCTGATACGTTTTTCACGCAGTGAATTTTGTTTGCCCATTTGTCGGACTATGCGCGTCATCATTTCACATGTAAAATCATTACTCGTCTGTTCACCTTAGTTCGCATTTAATGGCCGCATTTTATCTCCTCGCTTTCTTATTCGTTTTATTTTTCCTTTTTGTCGCTGCTCTCTTTCCGGCTATAACTCACAAATTTCCTTCCCCGTGCAGAGCAGCATGCCAGCGATTTTAAAATTCGGCTAAATTCCCTGTTTTTTTTTTCATTAACCGGTTTCCCTCTCTCTATCTCTCTCTCTCTCTAGCGTTAACTTCGCTGTACAGGGCACGGTACACATACTCCGCCCTATCCAAGGTTAAGTCGAGAATGAAACAAAGTGACCCCATTTAGAGACTTGTCAGCTTCTCACCTGTACGCTACTGACGCCAGAAGTTTCATTTGTATACGTGCGAACCGAACTAAAGGCTCGCGTTAAAGCCGAATAAAATCCGCGCAACCTCAGCCGCCTCTTTGACTTCCCTGGTAAGCCGATCGCTCTGACTCTAGAAAGTGGCAACTTGAAATGTCATTCACCCGCACTCTTGGTAAAATTCTAGGCCGAGTACCTATATGATTGCCGGCGCCCATACTTGTCGTGTTCCCGCAGTCCAACATTGACGCTCATGCCAATGTCGCTATTGTAATGCCTTCCAATATGATATAGACATTTGGAGCAAATGTCCTAGAGGAAAGGACTCTAGTTTGTGGTGCTGCTCACTGTATCACCGGTGTTCACCATTCGGGCCAAGTTTCAGCAAGATCACTATGAGGTCTTGCTCTGCATATGTAAAACTTCTCAACAGGATGTTTTGAGGGCGCTCTTGCCAAGCCCTGCGTACGTTTCGGTGAAAAAAAACCTTCTCAAACAAGTAACACATGTTTGGTTACTGCATGACTTTAAATAAGGTCTTGATTTTGTTGCTGACAGGATTGCCTTGTCCAGTGGCGAAAATGTGAGGCGCGCTTATTGTACGATCAGAAATCACTGCAAAAATAAAAGGAACAATTGGAGCAAAAGAATATACTTTACTCCAGCCGGATGCTTCAGATTCTGTAACTAATACTTTATGTAAAGAAAGCTCTCCAGCATACTAATGCGCGCGGAACTTTCTCAGGTCATCAAACCCGGTCCTCACATTGTGAGCCAGCTTGCCCTGCAAAAAAAGATGAAGCCAAACGCACCCCTGATCACAAAAATCTCTTGTTCTTCACAAAATAATTCTTTGCAGACGATTTCGGCGCGAGGAAACAATTACGTAGAACATCTCCGGAAAATGCAAATTTTATACCGGAGGACCATGGAAAAAAAGGCACAAATATTTAGTTGGGCATAGGGCTTTCAATGTGGCGAAAATTCTTAGAGACTAGACATTTACCAATCAGTCATTTTGTACAAGTTGAATATTTCGGTGTTCAAGGAAATTTTAGAGGCCGCTGAGATTACGTGCACCTGTTGCGGGTGTGATCTGAAGATAGGTTGGCATCCGCTGTCAGAGCTGGATACACCTACTTTTGTAATGGAATTTATTCCGTAGTGTAAATACCAAAAAGGCGTTACCACTACTTCGAACGAAACAAAACTGGCCCCAACAAGCACTGCCACAAAATACAAGATTTGACTCACTGTTCACAGGCTCATTTACTCTTAGTGCGAATGCGCGAGCGCGGCTGCCTCACTCTTCGGGGCGCCACTGCGTACGACACGGCCGCTCACCGCAGCAAAGTGGGGCAGGCGAAGGTGGATCTAAAAGTGATGCTTCTCGTTATATGCCACTTCACTTCGATGCGCGTAGTCCGATGAGCGCTGCCACGCGCTTGCATGTTCGCACTGAGACTGGACGACCCTCTACAAAATCCGCATACTCCCAAAGCGCATAAATTCATGGCGTATATAGCTGTGTCTTATGTGCAGGCATAATGTGTGACTTTCGCGGAATTTGTTGGTAAAACTTCAACAGTTGTAGTAGCATGCAACGCATAAAAATAAAGTTAAATGAATATCTTTCATTCCAATATCGAAACAGAGGCATTATGCCGAAGCTGTAAACTTTGCGCCAGATGCGAGCATGAATAAAATTCTTGTAGATATATAAACTGGCATCGATAAGAAACAGTAAGTAACAATTCCAGCATTAACAAATGAATGCCAACTTATATTCTGACGCCTATAAGGGGTCTCGTCAGGATAAACAAGCCCTCTTACAAGCATCGTAACTGGCCCCGTGACAGTTGCTAAACGTTTACGAGATATCTGGACAAAATGCCTAAGACATTTCTAGGTATTTTGATAAACCCGGTAGTCATCTTCTAGCTCAACTAATGCACCCACTTTTTTAGGCTGCGAGGCTTCTTGCAGGACATCTTGTAGAATTCTCTGACTGGTTATAAATGTCTACAGATGCCTTTTCCACTCACTAACCAGGCTACTGCACTGTTATAGTTCATCTCGCCACGATAAACAAGCCGTCTAAGAGACGTCTCAACTGGCACCTGAGACTATCAGTAAAAGCTTATAAGATGTCTTCATAGGATATTTCGCGAACTGCATGGTAAACTTTTCTAGACATCTTGTAGCCATATAGAAGAAGATGGCTACAAGATGTTCCCCACTCGTTTAAAAGTCCCCAAGAGCTCTTGCAATATATCTTGTAGAAAACCCAGACACAAGAAATCCGAACACCAATCCTTCTACAGCCCGGCTATCAGGAGTCTCACCTAGATTAACAAGCCTAGTTGTCGCCATGCCTGACCGAGCTTTGTTGATGATGTACTGATTAACAAAGGCAGCCACAGAATCACCCACGCAAGGACACGAAACATCAATAAATACAAAATCTTGCATTTACGCTACTCTACCAGAAAACCTTCGCTCCCCACACTAATGGCCTATTTTCGATGGCCACGCGGCACTGTAGGTTTCTCCTGTTTAAGAGTGCATACTGCGCTGCTGCTCTAAATGCGGCTATGTAGCTGAAGCCGTAAAACATCTTGTGAAGAAGCCCTCCAGACAACTTAAGCAGACTGTCTAGCAAACAACTTGCTGAAGCTGACTTGTAAACCTCTGGCGTAGCTGAAGACCTAAAAATGCTTCCAAAAATAGCTTCCTAACGTCTAGGCTAAGATGGCTTCTAGACAAGTGTCAAACAGAGTCGTGTTGAAGTCTGCTTTAGCCCAAGCTAAGACCATTATAGACATTTTGAGAGAAATACTAGGTATTCGTTCCTCAGTACGTTGAGTTGAAGAAAAAAATCTGATTTTAAGTTCTACAACATTTATCTAAGATACCTGTACATGCTCAAAATATAACCATTGAAACTTGTCAATGCGCAGAGCTCTAAATTTGACTGCTCCCTTAAGAAAACTGCGAATTTCACGAACGTGTCACAGCAGCTTTTTTCAGTACAAAAATTAAATGACTACTCCTGCAGAGGGAAGAGAAACGAACAACAAAAAATTCGCTTCTGTATGTTTGAAGTTTGTAGAATAAACGTAAAACCGCATTGCACAAGAAAAATTAGGTACTAGAACTCCCGTGCCACAAGGTTGTGATGTTGTGAAACACAGAGGCATACAATGGCGCACGGCGAGTGCGTTCTGGGTGTTGTCTACACAACACCGCCAAACAGCTAGACGCATTAGAGCAGCTATTCATGTAAATAAGCTGAACAAACCTTTAAATGACCAAGGCAAAAGTGCGAAATTCTTGTGGCTTACAGGGTTCAGCGTTTTCTTGCTTGCTTAGGACACGCGTCGAAACATAAGTTTCGGCTCAAAGTAGTGCCAGCACATCATAGACCGAGCCTGCGCTAGCCTCCTCATGAATGGCCGGCCCGCGGAAGCCATCTCATTTCCCTGTACTTTCTCGCATCTGACCGCGACGCGCTTTTGGTTGCCACCCCTCATATAATTTTTTTTATCACATACTGCGGACCAAATACGGTCCAAGCAAGAGGCACAGTACAAAACAATGAAGTAAAAAACTTCAGCATTAAAAGAAGAAAAAGCATACATTATGACGAAACAAGTACTAAAGAAGGACGACCAACACTTATACAACGCTTAACGGGCACAGTAAGAAAGAAGCAAAACGCTGTGTCAACAACATAGCGCGTCATAGAAAGCAGCAACCGACGGCTGAAATTACTCAAGAGAGGCAAGCAAAGTAGAATAATGAGGCAGTGCGTTCCAATCAGTAATCGTATTAAGAAAAAATGAATTTTTATATTCCTTCTTGCGGGCAAAAATGGGTTCAAAGTAGTTTTTATGCTTACGACAAGATTTCTTAAATTACTGTTTAGTTATGTAATCCATGGGGTCTATGCCTAGTTTTTAAAATTACAAACAACCAAGAAATTTATTTCGAGCCGTTTTTCTTTGTTCTCTTAATAAATAAACTCATCTTATCAAAACGGACAGTTCACATAGAAAAAACATCACTTACGGTGTTATCGCGTAGGGCGCTTTGAAATTGCGAATAGAGTTTGTGTAGCCATTCATCTATGTCTAATGGTCACGGCGAGGAAAAATCTATAATTAAGTTTCGCTTTACTTTTGACAATTAAATAACACCAGGATCCCGGTTCGTTCCATTTCTAGCCATGGGACCATGCTCTGCTCTCGTATGACACCATTCGTTCTAAGCAGTAGCGCGAAAAATGAATTGAAATTTAAGATGCTGTGACCTTGTTCTAACCATGTAGGACGAAGACTAGCTAAATTTTATATTTATTGTTTTTACCTTCATTCCAGATATGCAGGAACGCCGTTTGCGAGTGAAAAGGAATATGTGTCACTTTTGAGAATAAAGAAACATCCCTATCTGCAAGCAATTCCTTGAAGTTCTGAATGCACTGTACAGTTTCAGCACAGCCCCACTTCAGCGACTCTCTCACAGATATCCAGTAGCCCAATTTCCTGGTTTCCAGCCATATTCTTGAAAAACTTGACATTGAGTTCACCCATAAGTACAGTGTACTGTGCTTTTACTTTGCTCGTTACTGATTCCACGACCTGATAGAAGCTTTCGACGATCTGATCATCGTGGCTGTATTTAAGCGCGTAGCCCTGAACGACCTTCAGTTTGTACCTCTTATTGAGCTTAATTACAACAGCTGTCACCCTCTCGTTAATACTATAGAATACCTCAGCGTTGCCAGCAATATCCTTGTTTAGGAGGATTCCCATACCTAGCTCTCCTCTGTCCGCTAATCCTCGATAGAATAGTACGTGCCCACACTTTAGCGCTGTTTATACCTCATCTGTCCTTAACTCGCTAAGCCCTATGAAATTCTATCTAATACCTGCTAGTTCATCGACTAGCCTCCCTGGATAATGTTCTAGGGTTAAACGCTGTCAGTTTAAGATACCAATGGCTGCCTGTCCTGAGACAGTGATTCTAAGCACCCTCCGCTGCGTCACAAGTCCGATCAGAGATGCGTTAATGCTCTGTTTTCGCCTTTCCTCACTCACCCTCACCATTATGTCCTTGCCCTCTCTCACCTTTACTTTATAAAATTCTCTGTGCCTCCCTAGTCCTCACCCTCACATAATAAAATTTATTCGCTCAGCTTTATCCTTACCCTCATAATCAGCAGTTTTAACACTCGAGCTGTTTTTTCTTATTGTCGACATATGCAGATATCCCGCATTTCCAGCCGCATGGATCTTTAAGCGGCATGGTGTCGAGCCGCATGGATCTTTAAGCTTAGCAGTCTAAAGCTCTCAGTAGCCAAGAATGGTCGCAAGAAATAACAAATGGTACTGCGTTCATGCTCTAACCCATCAGTGCAGGAGTACGTCAGTCTGCTGCTTCTCCCGGAACCGGCTAAAAGAAACTGTGCCGGGAGATCGTGAAAAGCTCTGAAAAACTTCTCATGATGCTCCATGTAGCCAATCTGAGGCGAGCTCCGGGAGCATTTCAAACAGGAAATTTTACCAGTTGCCTCACGTGAGAAAGATTGCAAGCCATAATGCCAGAAAACTGCACCGTCTCCATTGTGGTGGTTCCTCGGCTATGGTGTTTGGTTACTGGCTTTAAGTTGGCTCGCAATGGTGGCTAAATGGAAAAGCATACTGTGTACTATTCGATGCCTACGGAGGTTATTGCATCTCAACTGGACTACATTAATCCCGCTCCTTTCATTACAGCGTCTCTCATAGTCCTCGCGGAGTTTTCACACCATACCGTACTAAACAGCTCGATTAAAAGCTATAATGTCAAACTTGTGCGTTTCATTGCATTCACGGCCCACGTGGAGTGAAAAGAAGCGCTTACGTTAAAAAAAAAAGAAGCAGGGCACCCAAAACGGAATTATTGTGCCTGATGTTCAATTTTGTAATTTCAATTTATTTCGGACATAAATATACGATGTGAAATATGCCCGCGAGGTAAGACGAAAGGAGACTCCTATGCCTCCTGACGAGGCCTTCTCCCCGTACGTGCACGTCTGACAGCCGGTACACAATCGCTAAAAGGGTGTTGGACACGGTGAAAAATACAAAGCTATCTACCCAGGTATGCACAGAACAGTGAACATATATATATATATATATATATATATATATATATATATATATATATATATATATATATATATATATACACTGTAATAAATTTATTCTTGAAGACGGTTATACAATTTCAAACAGGATTTAGAACCATCATTGAGCAAGTATTTCACAAAGCAACGATACATGAACTTGAATCATGCAATAATAACCTCTAAAGAATTTGAGAATACTTTAATTGGCCATCAGGAGAAAGGTAATATGCGTTTGAGGGAAGCAGGAGCAGCTTTACTTGTTTTTAGAACAAGGTATAATTTCGTTTCCTTTGGCGAGTTTAAGTATCGATATGCATTACACAGCGCAATTGTTTGATTATGTACTATCTTAGTACAATGTTCTTAACCCCGTCAATGAAATCGTGCGTAAGTTGTGTGTCACATCTCTATTTAAATATATCTGAATATGTGCTTGAAAAAGCGCCATAATCATTTTTAACTCCGCGGAAAATTTTTGTGGCGAAACAAAAATTGTAAACCTGTGATAATGGTAATATCTTCAAACTCGCGTACAGAGAGCCTGTTGATGAAAATTGAAGCAAAGATGTCATCTTCAAGACTCTTTTTGTAAGGAAGAAAGACGCTCAAAATCTACCTTGTTGCACGTTCCCCAGTCTGGATGGCAGTACGTCGGGTGAGAGTGGACAAATGAGAAATGCAGTTCTTTCCTAACACGCAGTGGCAAAACAAAAAAAAAATTGTCTGCATATAATGCCAACACATTTGGTTAACGTCACTCGGATATGATTAATGTGCTAAGGCCAACTTAAGTCAGACATCAAAAAAACTCTTAGAAATCGACATCAGTTTGCGGGTAATATTTTAGAATCATTAATGCTCAAGATTTTATCATTAACTAGTTTTAGAGTGAAATATTATGAACAGAGTTTTCGTAACGTTTAAGTTAATCTAATTCACATTAAGCCAAATGTGAAGCTCCTTAATCCAGATGATAACACGCTGCTCTATTGAGTAAAGGTCTGCAACCTGTAAAGAACACGTTAGGGCCATCGGCGTAAATAGCAATGGCAGCGGTTAAAAGAATATTAGCATATCGTTGATGTATAAAACAAAAAGCCAGGAACCAAAAACGGACCCTTGTGAGACTCCAAGTTTTATATACCCCGAACCTGACCTCAATTAGTGAAGCTTTGTGTATTGCATTCTGCCTCATAGGTACCGCTCTATAGCACCAGCCGGCAGTAAGAATCCGTATCACAGAGACCGCGAACGTTTGCCTGCGGGAAAGCTCGTCTTCAATTCTGTGTTTCTGCATGCGGATCTTGCTGGACGTCGCTACCATGCTCAGGACTTTCGAGACACTGCGTTCTCTCATCGATTGAGTGACGTTAGTTCCATCGGACAGTTTCAAATGTCTCACGTATGGATGGTCACCTACAAGTCAGCGTTAGCAAAGGAAAAACTCGTTAATACCGGAAAACTACAAGTCAGAAACCGTCAGTGCATCGTAACTGACCCAGAGCCGAAGAGAGTTAGGAAATAACTCCTCTGTCTCCCAGAACATATCTGAAGGTAGTGTGCATTGCGGACGCCGTGCGATCTTGCGGCAGAGTGACGTCGATCACGGTTGAAAAATTGAGAGTCGCAGAAATTGAGAAGATGTGGATATTGAATAGGAATATTGTGTTCACTCTCGCTGATGGTGTCATGGCGTCGAGGTGAGTAATGTTCCTTATCTCTTGACAGTCTGTGGAATTTAGTATTTCGTTTTAATTTCGGGGTGGCCTCGATTGTCGCTACGGTGTCGCAAAGTAGGTCATGTCGGGTGCCACTGCTGTAATCCGTGCTGTAATGATTTTCAGCGTTTTGGCCACTCTACTGAACAGTGTGTAATACTTATAAGCCCTAAAGAAGAATTTTATTGATTGCTCTAAAGTACTGCACTCGGCTGGCGGCCTATCAGATGGAGCGCTCGTTGGAGCAGTTAGTGATGCCTCTCGGAAAGATAAAGACAGTTTCCAATGCCGCGCTTTCTACGGACATGCTTGCTGCATCTCAGCCGTCTCAAGGACTGCTGCCTCCTGACGACGAGTTCTGCGGAGATTCTTCTGCACCAGGAACGTCTGTTAAGTCCATCAGTGTTGAAAAGGCCGTTGAGTTCCAGAGAAATGGAGTTGGGCCAGCTGCGACATGCCCTCGGCTGCGTTCTGCTGTGGAATACAGTGACGTCAGTGTGCGCCATCGAAGAGCCTAAAAACCTGCGCGTGTACAGCGGCGTGGTGAATGCTCAAATGCAGACCCATTGTTTGAAAATTTCGCTGCAAAGCGGTGCTCATCGCCAACATCTAGATCTGAGAAAACAGAGGGCGTTCTTCCTGCAAGGCATAAGCCCGTCTGTAAAGCGTCCAAGAACAATACATTACGTCGCTAAAGATCAAGGAGAAAGGGTGCTGCCTCAAGAGAGGCCTCGCCCTCCCACTTCTTGTTTGGCCTCATGGATGCGTAATTTCAGCGTCAATAGGTCATCATGGCAACTGCCCAGCAACCGCACTTCGATACTCTGAACGTCTTTGCAATCCGTACTCGCCAAAAACAGCTACAGCTGCGCCACCTTTTTTGAGGCAGTTGGCTCGACTTAGTTTCTGTGCGGACCAAGATAAAGAGTGGTGACGCGCAGAAAGCCCTCCGGCCTTCTCTAGCAGATTACAGTGTTTGCGTGCCGCACTCTGTGGGTCTCATGGCAGGTTTCCTCCTTTTCTGAAGAAGAGCACACCCTTCCTTGCCTTGTGGACCGAGTAGGTACGGAGGAGCGGTTCATATGTTGCGACTTTTGGACGTATGGCGAGTTTTGCCGATTGATTAACGTCGACGCTTTCTGTGATCAAAGAAAGGGCGTAAGTGTTTTGAAAACCTAGCAGTGTTTGAGCCTGAGCGTCATGTTGTTTTTATGTCGGACTTCATGCAGCCTTATTGATCGCACTGTATTGAGCATAAGTAGCTATATGAGTGCTGCAGTGCTATTTTGCATTAGAAAAATCACGGGATTACTAGACACTGGACTGTCCGAGACGACGTCCTGCTCCTATGCACGTATCCAAGGAAATTCTCATGCCCGTATGGACTGAATCTACGTATCTTCCTTCGCTTGTCCTTACTCGAAGCAGCTCGTGCCAGTGCCTTTCTCAGATCACAAGAAGGTTATTGTGTCTAAGGATTAATGCAGCCGTCCTGAGTTGCAACCTCCTTGGGCTTTTTGGAAGCTCATTGCTACACTTACTGGCTACGAGGGTTTTATAGAACGCGCAAATTTACCTTTAGAATCTTGTTTCTCAAGGCAAATGAATTTACTTGGAGCTTGGGAGATATTTAAGCAGAAAGTGGGAAGCATGGCAATTGAGACTGGTTCGGTTAGGTCCTACTTTAAATAAGCACAAGAGAAGTAGGTATGGAAAACACTTGATAACCTTTATGATCACTATTATGACGCTCCTGGTTTGTACTCGGAGGAAATCGCTGGTGTCCAGTGCCAGGTTCAATGGTTTGACGCGGAACGCTACAGGGCTGCCCGTATCTAGTCTGGCACCAATCGCACTTTCCTCTCTGTGGAACCGTTTCGTGAGGATTTGCTTGATGAGCGCCGTCATGTGGTAGTCTAGAGAGTGTGAGCACTTTACTATGGCAATGCCTTGGTGAATAGCACTAATTTTCTACTACCGGAATACGAAAAATACTGCGCGTCTCATTTTACCGCATTCGCTCAAGCCTCAGATCCTGAGGCTGTGGCGCGCTTCGTCTTTCTTGTGAAGCCGCTATCAGATTACGAGTGCTCGACAATAAGTGGCCCTTTAAATTTCCAGAACTAGAAGATGCCATTGATCAGTTGCCACTTTCAAAAACAGCCGGCCCTGGTGGCCTTTCTGGAGGATTTTACAATGCCCTTAAGTGTGTCTTGAGTCCCCATTTTACTGAATATTTTCACCATTAGTCTTAATATTGGAGTCCTGCACTGATAAAGAAAAAATTGCAGTATCTAGAGAGTCATAGGCCCATAACGGTATCAAATGTGGACTAGAAGATTTCTGAAGAAGTACTAGAGTATCGGCTACAGTTTGTAAAGTCGACTGCCATTGGACCTCATTAGACCTGTGGTTTAAGGAGTCATTCCATTCAAACTAACTTACATAATGCCCGAACAGTTCAACAGTTTTACACCAGCCCTCAACAACTGGCAAAGCTTCAAATTAACCTTGCGAAGGCCTTTTATCGTGTGCAGCACAATTTTCGTTTCTCACAATTAGGCTATGTTAATGTTGTTTCAGTTGTCTACGACAGAGTCTGTCTGCCACAAAAATTGCTCTAACCGTTTCATGGCGAGTGGTCCTCTGTTACAACACGTGTCCACATTTTCCTCTGTCAAACAGGGATCTTATTTTTGCTACTTCTGTTCGCACTCCACTCAGAGCCATTATGTATCAGCATTCTGGAGAACAGTGCCTTTCGAGGTTTCCTTACCCTAGATAGTGAGCTGAAAGTATTAGCTTATGCAGATGACTTGGCGTTTTTCTGCGCAGACAAGACTGGCATGGATGAAGCTAGTCGCTTATCTGAGTGTTTAGCACAGTTTTGGGCATCCAGATGAATTGTTCCAAGAGTAGAGGTCTGTAGGTTGGTGTGTGGGGATCAACACCAGCTGAATATGCTGACGTGGCATGGTCCTCTGTACAGTCTAAAGTACCTTGGCGTACCATTAGCCTACAGACCCAGTCAGAGCTGTTGGAAAGAGTGCGTACCAGCTGTACAGCGCTGTGCTCAGGCATTTGTCCCACATGGTCTGTCCATGTTCGGCAACGCTAACGCCTGTAACTTCTTTCTAGCAGCAAAAATTTATTATATTTTTCAGAATAATCACAGCTGCAGCATTTATATTCAACACTTCCACCGAGATTTTGAAAGTTTTGTTTAGGGTACCTCACTGGAACCCATGCGACATGGCTATCTTTTTCCGGCCCGCCAGAGCGGGGGGACAATGTTTAACACATCTTGATGTGCAGCAGATTAATAATCATCTCATCATTCTCTCCAATTAACCCTATCAAATGCCAGCTGCGCCCACCCTATGCCTGTTAACTCCTTAATCTCATCCGCCCACCCAAACCTTCTTCCGCCCCCTGCTACGGTTGCCTTCTTTTGGAATCCACTCCGTTAGCCATGAGGACCAGCGTTAATCTTGCCTTCGCATCACATGCCCTGCCCAAGCCCATTTCTTCATCTTGATTCCGACTGGGATGTCATTAACCCTTGTTTGTTTCCTCACCTACTGTCCCCGATTCCGGTCTCTTATCGTTACGCCTATCATTTTTCTTTCCATAGCTCACCGCATTTTCCTTAACTTAAGTTGAACCCTTTTCATTAGCCTCCACGTTTCTGCCCCGTAGGTGAGTACCGGTCAGATACAGCTGTTGTGCACTTTCCTTTTGATGGAACTTGGTAAACTGCCATTCATGATCTGAGAGAACCTGCCTTATGCGCTCCAACCTGTTCTTATCGTTCTGGTTATTTTCTCTCATGACCAGGATCAGCTGTCACTACCTCCCCTGAGTAGACATATTCCATTACCACTTCCAGGACCACGCTTCCATTTGTGAACTGCTCTTTCCTTGCTAAACTGTAGAGCATTACTTTGAATTTCTGCATCCCAATTTTTAAACGCGCCAATCTGCTCTGCCTGTCTAAATCATCGATCATGCTTTGCAATTCGTCTCTTGAGTTTCTAACCAAAACAAGATCATTAGCGAATCGCAGATTATTTTGGTATTCTGCATTAACTCTTATGTTTAACTGTTCCCAGTTGAGGCCTCAGAATACGTCCTCTAAACAGGCGGTGAACAGCATTGGCTAGATCGTGTCTACTTGTATGGCGCCCTTCCTTTTGGAATTTTATTTCTGATTTTATGGAGGACTATGGTAGCTGTGCAGTAGCTATAGATATATTCCAGTATATTAACATAAGGCTCTTCTACACCATGATTCCGCAATGCCTCTATGACTGCTGACGATTCCACAGAGTGGAATGCTTTCTCGTAATCAATGAAGGCTATATATAGGGGTTGGGAATATTCTGCGCATTTCTCTATCAGCTGATTGATAGTGTGAATACCATCTATTGTGGCATACGCTTTACGAAAGCCTGCCTGACCATTTTGTTGATTAAAGTCTAAGCTGGCCCTGACTCTATTGGTTATTACCTTAGTCAATACCTTGTAGGCAACGAACAGTAAGCTGATCGGTCTGTAAATTTTCAAGTCCTTGGCGTCTCCTTTCTTATGAACAAAAGATATTTGCGTTCTTCCAAGCTTTCCGTACGGTCAAGGTCATAAGGAATTGCGTATTCAGGGTCGCTAGTTTTTCTACCACAATTTCCTCTCCGTCCTTCAATAGATCTTCTGTTACCTGATCTTCAACAGCTGTTTTTCCCATGTGCATTGCTCCCTAAGGCTTTATTCCTCTTTCGTTACTGCCCGGATGACGCATTGCTGTGCGCTAGTGTTTCTCTCATTAGCACTCTGATTACATTAGCTGCTGTTTAGACTTGTGCAGAACTCTTCGGCTACTTTAAATATATTAATTACATCACCCTCCTTGTTTGTTAACACATTCATCTCGTTTTTACCTATGCCTAGTTAGCTCTTCACCGGTTTCAGGCTACCCCCATTCTTCAGAGCATGCTCGATTCTCTCCATATTGAACTTCCTTATGTCGGCTACCTTGCGCTTATTTATTAACTTCGATAGCTCTGCTAGTTCTACCCAGTCTTTAGGGTTAGACGTCCTCATGCTTTGGCGTTTTTAATCAGATTTTTCGTCTCCTGAGGTTGCTTGCCAGTATCCTGTCAAACCGCCCTACCGCCTACTTCTAATGCGCACTCCGTAATTATAGCTGTCAGATTATTGATCATTGTATGAATATTAAGGTCATCTTCCTCAGTTAAGGCTCAGTATCTGTTCTGCAGCGATATCCTGAATTCCTCTATTTTCCCTGTTATCACTAACCGTTAATGGACTCCCTCTTCACTAGCTTCTTCCGTTTCCTCTTCACGTCTACGCTAATACGAGATCATACCATTCTGTTTTCGCTATAGCTCAGCTTTCTGAGGACGTCTGCATCCTGAATGATTCCAGGTTGAGCGCATTTATGAATTCGATTCCATTTTTTGTCTCACCACTGAAGCTCTTCCAGGTCCACTTCCGGCACTCTGGTTTGCACAAGAAGGCATTCACTGAGCCTAATGACATCCCATTTAATGCTCACGAACTCCTCAAACATCACGGCTTGGTTAAGCTCACTAGATAAGGTTCTAGCGTTGAACGCTGCCAGGTTCAGATTCCAATGGCGGCCTGTCCGGATCCAGAGATTCTTAGCACCCTCCGCTGCGTCGCAGGTCTGACCGCCGCCTTGGTCAGTTGCTCCGCAGCTGCTGGGGACCGAGGACCGAGGGTTAATTGGTTTGATCATGGAAGGTTGTGGCCATGCACTGCATCAGGGAGGCCAAATGCTGTTCTGGTAAGGGAGGGCGCTCTGGTCACCGAGCTCAGGCCGCACTCCAGGCCTGGTTATGAAATTCCACCGACACGCGGAGTTTTTTTTTTTTTTACCCGGTGGGGAATTACGCGGCGCCAGGATTCGAGCCCCGGTCCGCGTGCACGCGAGGCGTATGCTCTATATCTAGGCCATCGCTGCCTTTTTGTTGCAGATTGTTACCCTCTTATTATTTTTCGCGGTGCTTCCCACCCGATACTTCCAGCATTTTTGCAGCCAGATTTAGTTAATGCTTTGCCCACAGTGATTTTGTCCTGAAACTTCTCTGATCGTACTTGTTTATTGGGGCTTACGCATCAGGTATATTTTGTTGTGTGTTTTCTGGCAGTCCGTCTTTCAACACAGTTCGTATTTCGAATGTCGTGCGAACATTTGTGCAAAGGCAATTTTGTTGTTTTTCCCTCCGCCTATTTACCACTCATTTAATTTTAGATTGCCAGGGCATGATGCACTTACGCGGGTGCGAAAAATGTTACTTTCATCATGCGCAACGCCTTTCTTCTACAAGTTACATACGGAATCATTCGCCGTAAACACTTGGCTTCAGATAAAAGAAAACATGTTTTCGCAATCAGTGCACTGCCGCCTCTGCGATGTTTCTCAAACAATTAAGCATTGCTTCATTTGTTGTACGGGTGCAATTTTGTTCTGGGATGTGTTGCAAGGGACCTTAAAATGTGGATTTATTTGACTTCTCATTGCATACTGTACCTCATCGGAGTGCAATATATTTATGAACCTCCTGGCATGTTTTTAAGATTAAACTGTACAGCTTATGAAAAACAAGAATGATAGACCAGCACTGTGAATCAGTTGATTAGACAGAATCTCATTTCACCCAAATAACTGCTCATCTCTAAAAATTGTATGAACAGAATGACTTTAAACTGGAGTGGGACTCCCTCCTGGTGACGTGCTCATCCTTACCTCCTGTCCAATGCTCGGTTGCTGGGTCTTTTGAGATGTATTTAGCGGCGTTCTCTGAGAACTTTCTAAAAAGATCATGTATATAGAACATAATTTCAGTGTAATCGAAAGCATGTTCAACGAGGCTTACTTTGACTATTATCGGAAGCTGTTTGGGGGTTGTGCGGGCACAAATAGGTGATCAGATTACAGTCGCTTATTTGAAACCTTTCCCCGACTGGACAATGAGCAGCGTGCTGTAGTGGAGGGTCTGTCACTTTGGGCGAAATTAAATCTACAATTCCTGTCCAGCGTCTCAGAAATCTCCTGGGCCAGATGGCATTACCAGCGAGTTCTATAAAACATTTTTCACCTGCCTTAGCGCCTGTCTTGATGGAGATTTTCTAGGCCTCTTACGCTGTTGGTTTTTGCCCCCCCCCCCCCCCCCACACTTTGTATTCTGGGCATACTATATGAATTCCAAAAGGCACAGATACAAATCGGTTGCAGATAGCTGTGGAATATCGTACAATTTCCATCTGTAATGTAGGTTACAAACTTTTTGTAAAGGTTCTTTGTACTCGCCTGCATCTAGTTGTCGCTCACTTAAAAGGCACGCATCAGGTCTGCGGTATGAGAAGCCGCAGCATCTAAACCCTTATTCATATTGCACGTTCAGTAGTGGAGACAGTATCAGTAGAGACCGGACAAGTAGCTCTAATTCAGATTGACCTTGCCAATGCCTTTAATAAAATTGCGCACGATTTTTTGATTGCGGTCTTAGAGCATAAAATAATTGGAGAATTTCCGCTTAGGCGCATAAGACTGCTATAAAGATTCCTATACAAGGCTAATTTTTAACCAAGAGCTAACCAAACCTATTCCATTGATATTATCTTTTCGCCGAGGCTGTCCATTATCGCCTTTGTTGTTTGACCTATATCTTGAACCCCTTTTCCTAAGTATTATTAACTGCGAAACTATCCGTGATTTCTTCCTGGCGCAATGTGAAATTAAGATTTTAGCCTATGCAGATGATGTCGCCCGCTTTTGTTCTGACAAAAAGAGTGCGCTTGAGGCTTTGACTGAACTGTTTTGGAATATATCACGTGCGGCTCTTATTCTAGATAAATCCAAAAGGATTTTGTTGGGCCATTGGGGTACAACGGCCAAATCATTATCGTGGCATAAGCTGGGACTTAGGAACCCTTCACTACCTAGGCGTTCCTCTTCACTAAATTCGCAAAAGTGGAGCATACTGGGATTCACAGATAGTCTTCATAAGGCGCTAAACCCAGGCTTGGATGGGTAGGGAACTGTCTTTGCTTGCTCGGCCGAAGTCTGCAACATTTTTATTTGCAAAACCTGCCTATGCGCTACATGTTCTCCACTGTGCGCGGAAGAAAGTGCAGGTGACGCACATAATATTTGCTACAATCGGGTGACATTACCATGGCAACCCATGCGTCGCAATAACCTATTTCATTCTGTAGAGTCTGGCGAAATCGGCCGTGTTCACTTATGCGTGCATCAGCTTGTTTCGCGTTTTTTTTTCTATTTCAAATTGTGAAACCACCCTTTTTAATAGCAGTGCTTGTTAGGCGTCTCAGTGCTCATTCGCCTTTCCTATTCGCACCGACTGGACACACTCGTGAGGAGCCATTATGGGGATTCCTTGAAGAATTTGCTGACAGCTTCAATTTCTTCACTGTGCTCTTTTCCTCAGACTACCTCTATAGCCTCTGCAGAAGGCAACGGGCTCAGGCACTGACAGAGTATTTGTTCCCCGTACCGTTGTATATATAGGCAACCTTTTGGGGAGTTCCTTGGCTCCAGTGTTTTAAAACGTGTTAGGCGGATGTGCATTCCTTCTGCTGCAGGAACATTCTTCTTTAAACTCTTCATACTATGCAGATGCTTGCGCCATGGTCGGCGAACTGCCGCATGCGCAGTGCACCAGAGACAATTGACGAGTGTTTTATTCTGTACATTGATGCTCTGTTCTTCTGAGTATCGTTTTTTGCCCGTGGAGAAAAACAGTGTTGTGCCGTATGATCCATTTATGTAGCTGAGACTATTTAGGCTCTAGAAGAGCCACATGATGGACCGCCACGCCGAATCACCACGATCGTTGAAATCTTCGTGTCGTGAAGAATGCGCTTTGGTGCGCGGAGTATATGCTGCCCTGTAAGAGCCGCCTAGCTGTCTCCCCTATCTGGATGCATGCGTGTACGTCGCAGACTTTTGATGTTGTGGAATGACGGGTCATGCAGGGGTATGATGGCCTGGTGTTTTGTGGCGTAAGCATGCTTAGACTTTTCTTCTTGGCAATATCTATATGCAATAAAGAAAAACAGACCCTTTCTGGCGTATGGGTTGTGTGCCTGCCTGCCATACTGAGGGTGGGGTTCGAACCCCAATCCCGGCGTTAATTTTTAATTTTAATATTTGGGAATATTTTTGCCACGTTTCTGCGGCCTTCCTCTCAATCCAACGTACCGGCGAGGGCTTTTCCAACAGACGTGCTGTATACGCTGTCGCGTAAAATGGGACGATTGAGGAGCAAAACAGCGCCTGCATTTTTGGCAAAGGAACGCCGAAGAAAGCCCTAGACTTCTTATGAGTAGCGAATCAGAAGGGTGCCACGGGATCAAACACCATGCTCCCAAGCAACCAGTTCTTTGAAACAG
Source organism: Amblyomma americanum (assembly GCF_052857255.1). Lineage (NCBI taxonomy): Eukaryota > Metazoa > Arthropoda > Arachnida > Ixodida > Ixodidae > Amblyomma > Amblyomma americanum. The sequence continues at coordinate 147,398,616 of NC_135498.1, forward strand.
TCCCCACCACGCAGCTGTGTGTGCAGCCCTTGTCGACCACGTGTTTAGAAGTACCTTTGGCTATGTGCCCGTGCGGGGGTGACGTCAGCTTGAAGACGGTCGCGGGCGGAAGGACCTCTGGTGAACATCCTGCGGCATGAAGAGGACTCTCCGTGGATTGGGTCGAACAGAACGGTCTACCCAACAATGCGTCTGTACCACTGCCGTTAAAAGACAGTTCATGTTTAGATTTGATATCGGCGTCGTCCCTGCGCCCTTAATTATGAAACGTGCATGAAATACATGAAGGTCTAAAATAATTGTGACAGGAAGGCCGCACCAAACGAGAGGTCTTTCCAGGCAACGCCAATTAAAAATAAAAGTATAGTGTCCTACGCTGAAGAGAAAATTTAAGTAAACCATTTAGAAGAGGAAGAAAAAAACGCGCAAATGACGGCCGGACCTAGCTGGTTTTAGAGCGGAGTGCCCCCCCCCCCCTCACTGAGGACTAATAATTAAGAAGGAAGAAAAAAGCATGGATGGATCCAGCGTGCCCAGGAGCTTCTGACGTGCTCTCTGGTGTCCAGGAGGAGGGAAGGTTCGGGGATCTGTAGGAAGGAAGAAAAGGCGAGAAAAGTGATCGAGAAAAAAACAACCAGTAAATAGGCTTTAGAAAGCAGAGGGGATATATAAAAAATATGGGAGAGAGGAAAGTGGACCATGAGAAATGAGAAATCGGTAGGGAGAGAAGAAAAAATGAAGAAAGAGTAAAATTAAAAGACGTAAATACGGTAAAAAAGGAAAGCAATCATTGCAGGAAACAAACAGGAAATAAAAAATATAGCATATGTTCAAATCTAACCCCTAGGAGAAAAAAAGAAACAAATCATAATAACACAAATAAAACCAAAAACACTTAAAAAGAATGGACAAGAAGAACAAACGAAAAGAAATACTACAGGTGTAAGCGGGACGAGTAAAGATCAAGGTTCCCCTGCCCTTTCGGCAGGGGCAGGTCCCTAGGCACCAAAATTGATCATATGGTGCCCAAGACCACATGAGACATGTGGGAAGCTCAGTAATGGCAGGTAGGCCTACGAACAATCCAGGCGCGAATAAACACGATAGGCGGGTGGAAAGAAAGAATAAACGCGAACGCCAGTGGGAATAAGCAGCGCATGAGACCGAGTGGAGGATTACAAAGACAGGTCCCACAAACCTTTGTGTGGCTTGTGGTGAAGTCGAAATATTGGAGAATTTCCTACTCTCTTCCCGGAGGTTTGCACATCAGAGGAGAGCACACCTAGAAATTCCCATTACAAAGTTGGGACTCACTTTGTCGGTTCTTCTCCTCCTCTCTTTCCGCGCGAGCGTCAGGGGTTTAGCATTGCATCAAGTTTGCGAATACCTCCACAATTACATTACAGGTACCGGCAGATTCCTTTGCTAATTGTTTCCAAAATTACCGCATTTATAAGAGCGTTTGGTTATTTTCATATATTTATTTCTCAGATATTTTCTCGCAATATTTTGTTTGTTTTTTCTTTTTAATTTGAAATTTAACCCAAGGCACAATCATTAGCTTGGCACCAGCGTACCCTATTCGGTGGGGTCGCCCAACTGAACCCTGGCCAATCCCCCGTCGTGGGTATGTGCCGTGTCACGAAGGCAACAGCAACAACAACAAAGACGGGAAGTAGTGAGGGGAAAGCAAGTGTGGATAGCCGGGGAGCCATGCTACTATGTCCGCGGTGAGTGGACAGGAGCCTAAGTAATGGAGAATGTCCCCCACAGCAGCCCCGCATGGAGAAGAAGGCGAAGGACGGAGTGCAAAGCGATGGAAGTACGTGAAAAAATGGCCGTGGCCAGCTAGGAGAGGGACAAGAGATCGGGGTTGACGGAAAAAAAGGGGGAGACGGAGAATGGAGGGGTTTATTTAATTTTTTCTCCTCGGTATCTACTGAACACGCAAATAAATCATTTTCACTCGGTCTGGTTCTCATTTTTCTAATGTCCTTGTTCTGGTTTCCTTTTTCTAAATAAAATTTTTAAAATTTTCATATTTCTTTACAGGATGCAAATATATCACAGAATATATTCCCGCTCGATGGATAAATATTTTTTAATTCCAATCGAGTCGTCATATCTCCCCAACGCGGCTGAGTACTGGCTTCAAGGCATGTACGATAGTTTTGAAGCATGAATTGGTGTTATTGTCCAGTCTGGGCAACCAAAGGAACATCCGCCAAAACTGCGGCAAACCTGGACCCAATACTGAAGCTGAACTTAGGCTCGAATGGTATCAAGCAGTTGAATTTACCACAGTAGAACACCGAGCGGCGTTCGATCCAGTGCAAAACACAGAGCATGATTACCCGATGCCTTATACCGCTTCGCCATCACCGAATAACGCGGGCAGCGTGTTTAACTGCTAGTCTTTATCATCATTATTCAACATTGGTCACCCTTCGTTCTCCTCCGGGGCTGTTTCGAAGGCCACTGAGCTGGCGAGTGCTATGGAATGCCATAGAGTGAAAGCAGTGAGAGACACTGAGCGAACTGCAGTTCTAAACGGAATAAATTCCGGGTTCCTTGCCCTGTTCTGCAAAGGAACAGCGGCGACAGCCGAAACCCTGCCAGCAATGTAGCTAACAGACCAAACAGCCAAACTGCCAGAGCTCATCGTTCGACACTAGTAAGATTATTTTACTGCACGACACATATAGGATTACAATTACTGACGTGTTTCAAGAATTTCACTGTCACCGCAACCAACGGCTGTCGTTAGCCCCAAGAAAAATTTTTCGCGGTTGGTTTTGTGCCAGCGTTTTACGTGCGCAGCCAGAACTGCCTAATGACGCGGCAACGTCACACATACACATGAACTATCCCTACACTTTAAACATTTCTCCCAGCCTGTGCACTACGCCTACTCTTTAATAGAGATTCGCTCGGCGTTCGCACGGGGAGTCAGACGTGCTGGTCGTCGGCTTCGGCGATTTTCAGCCGGAGCAGCGGTAGTTTCCGCCTGACCCTAGCAAGATCATCCGCAACGTGCACCGAAAGCTGTCGGGAACATCTGGACACCAGTTTTTTCCAAGGTGGACCCGGTTAAACCCCCTTTTCGGGCAACACATGGCCCGATCGGGCCGGTGGCGCGGCTAGGCCTAACGGCCGAACCGGTACCCGGCACATCGGGGCCTCTGGCCACTGACGCCAGTATGGCTGCTACGCAAATCTCCTGCCGAGGCTACGACCCCGAGAACATGCACTGGACAACGGTTCACCCAGCGGAAACCGCAGGCCCAGTTTCGGCAACGGTTACCCCAGCGGCAACCGGAGGCCCAGATTCGGCAAGATTTCGCAGCGCCGCGTTGAACGCCGCAGTGCTGCGCCGAGCGCAAGACCAAGCCTTAAAGCCGGCGTCCGTAGACGCGGCCGGCGTTCACGCCGGAAACCAGCAGTCACCCGCCCCGCGCGCCTCGGGCCGCAGTCGGCGACTGCTCACGAAGTGGAAACCGCCTGTTATTCCCAAGCCTGCTCCAGACGACTACGTCGTCGTCATCAAGCCCCGGACCCGCGCCTCTTTGTACGAGACTTTCCAGGAGACCGGCTACGGCCGGGCGTTCACGGCTCTCCTGGGCGCGCAACCCGCAACAGATCTTACCATAATACCGGTAAGAGAACAAAACCTCATTATTGTCCACACTGCGAAACCTGAGCTAGCCGACCGTATCATCGGCGAATTTGAACTTAATGGACCCGACGGGAAGGTCCCCCTTGTGGGGCACCTGCGCCAAGACGACAAGGACGTCTGCTACGGCGTCATTACCGTCCGTAACTCTGAAACTACGGACTCGCTCCGTACTAGGCTCCAATGGCGCTTCGGCACCATCGTGGAAGTGCGAAAATTTGGGACATCCAACAAAGCGAGACTGACTTTCGCCGGAACAGAGAAGCCACGTTTCGTGCACTACGACTCGGAGCTTGTACAAGTTAGGCCATACCAGCGAACCATTCCAGCCTGCCGACATTGCGGTGTGGTCGGCCACCGCGTGGACGCCTGCCCCGGCCAGAGGCTGGACCGGTGCGGCCTGTGCGGACAGCAGGCTCTACTCGTTGAGGGGGAGCGGGCCCCTCACCAGTGCAACCCAAAGTGTTCAGTGTGCGGCGCGGCCCATGCCACGGGGGGCCCAGCGTGTACTGCTAAATATCGCGCTATCCAGCCCACGCAGGCCGAGCGCGGGCGTAAATCGAAGCGAAACCGACGCAAGCGTGGCAAGCGTCGCCCGGACAAGCTGAAGGCCAAGGCTGCCGACCAAGCCATGGACCAGCCTGTGAATTCCTCTACTGGGAGCCAAGGGAAACCTCCAGCTGCGCCACCGCCGCCTCAAGCCGGTGCAGCGAAGCCCCTGGGACCTCCACAAAACGGCGGCTCCAAGACGTGGGCAACCGTTGTCAAGCAACACTCCCAGGTGAGCGGCGCCGGCAGGGCAGCTTCTCCCTTCGCTCCCCCTTCCCAATCCCAACAACGGCCAATCTCTGCCGAACAAAAAGAAATATCTGCTCTCCGCGAGCAGGTTGCAAATTTTCAAAAGCGCCTCGCAATAGCGGAGCCCCGCCAAAATTCCCCCAACCACACCTCTGCCTCACCCGCAGCAGAGGCAATGGAAAGCGACGCAACCCCTTCAGGACAGGCTGCGCATGCCCTCACGGCACTCGAGGCGAGAGTGAGCGCGCTCGAAACTCAAGTTAACAACAGAATATCCGCATTGGAAACGCAAATCAATGCCACACTTACGGCGGCACTCAACAAAATTAGCCACCTTGCGGCATCTATCCCGAACCTCATAACCGCTCAGTTCGCTCAACTCACCCGCGCTCCCAAGCGCGCTGGCCCGCTCAAAACCTCCGCAGGCCGGCAGCTCAAAGCGTCTAGGCGTCGAATCGCCGGAGAAGAAGAAGAGGTCCCCTGTGCCATCCTCAGTATAGAGAACGCTCCTCTCTTTGGAGCCACTGGCTCTCAAGCCTCCTCTCTCCAAACTCACAACTCTACCCTTGATCATGGCGGGCGCCCCTAGAAATAGGAAGCATCCGCGAAGCAATTCGATCCCTATTCAAATTGTACAGTGGAACTGTCGCGGATTCAAGGCACGCACAAAGCGAGCCGATCTACGCCTTTTCCTTACAACGTTCCCAGAATTACCTGCTGTGGTGGCCCTTCAGGAGCCAGGAAATGGCGCCACCCTTGCCAGTTACACGGTGTACCAGCAGGATGCGCATAGCTGCCTCTGCGTACATAAAAATTACACGGCCTCCCAGGTTGACCTGGATCTTAGCGCTACTTTCTCCTATGTAATTGTGACGATCCTTCCGCTACGCAAACAGGACCCCCCATTGCACATACTCAACATTTACTGTCCCCCAAAGCTACCAAATGTTACATTCGCAGATATCTTCAGCCGGGCTTTGAAGGTGGCGAATCGGGATCCCCTCATAATCGTTGGGGACTTTAATGCTCCCAGCACCTTATGGGGGTACACACGTGAAGAGAAACGCGGACGCAAGTTGGCGGAGCTTGTTTCCACACTGGGCCTTACTCTTCACACGGATCCCGCGCAACCCACTCGTATAGGTAACTCCGTTACACGCGATACGTGTCCGGACCTCACCTTTACGAAAAATATTCGCTATGCAGATTGGAGGAACACCGAGGAATCCCTCGGTAGTGACCACTGCATAATTACCACTACAATCCATACCAAGCCACTCACAAGACCACAGGCCAATACAAAACTACCCGACTGGATCAAATTTAGGAACAGTTACACCAATCCTCAATCGATAATGGACCAAGGATACTCAACGTGGTCCCAACACCTAGTATCCCACTTGAAATCAGTCGAGCAAAATGTTCAACTCTCAGAGGTGAGCCCGGCGGTGGATAACCACCTCCTCCACCTCTGGGAGGCACGACACACCCTAGTCCGCCGCTGGCGTCGTCAAAAACACAATCGGAAACTCAAAATTCGAATTGCGGATATCACCCAACAGGCGGCACAATACGCGGCCCAACTCGCCGACTCCAATTGGGTGCACCGATGCAACACTGCAGCTCGGCAAATGTCGAGTCGGAGTACGTGGCGCCTCTTCCGCGCTCTTATTGATCCGGCACAAACCCGTACTGAGACACAAAAACAGCTTCAAAGGGCTATACATAACTTCACTGGAGACACGGCCAAACTGGCCGATGCGCTCCGCGACCAATATTTGAGTATACACCAGGATCCCCGTGGTCAGGCGTACTCGTATGCAGGTTCCGAGAACGCGGATTCGGATCAACCGTTCCTGCTCCATGACCTCAAAGCGGCCCTGGCTAAAATGAAGCGAGGTACAGCACCAGGCCGGGACAAGGTGACGGTAAAGCTTATTGCCAACCTCCCAGATCCCGCCTACGAAACTCTCCTCGATTACTTCAACACTATCTGGATTGGAGGCACACCACTCCCCATAGATTGGAAAACGGCACTAGTAACTTTCATTCCCAAGCCAGGTAAAGCCATTAACACCGACAACCTCCGGCCCATCTCCTTCACTTCGTGTGTGGGGAAGCTGATGGAGACTATGGTCCGCGACAGATTGTCGGCTTTCCTGGAACAACAAAACATTTTCGCAGACACCATGTACGGTTTCCGCCCACACCGGTCCGCACAAGATGTCCTGTTGCAACTTCACAAGGAGATTCTCGACCCCGTCGAGCACCCCGGCAATGATAAAGTAGTCGTCGCACTTGACCTGCGGGGGGCTTTCGACAATGTGACCCACGAGATCATCCTATCCCACTTGTCGCAAACACATTGTGGGCGCAATACTTTCAATTATATCAAACAATTCCTTACAGATCGCCAATCCTATATCCGGCTACAAGACACAGAATATGGCCCATATCAACTTGGTACACGAGGGACCCCACAGGGAGCTGTCCTCTCGCCATTACTATTTAATCTGGCCATGATGAAGCTCCCTACCCAGCTGGCGGAGGTCGCCGGTGTGCAGCACGCTCTGTATGCGGACGACATCACCCTCTGGGCAACACAACAATCGGTTGGAGACATCGAGACCAACCTGCAACAAGCGGCAGCTATAGTGGACGAATACGCTCGTCGCTGTGGTCTTGAATGCTCCCCGAGCAAATCTGAATTTGTGCACATACGCCCCAACTCAAAGTGCACAACCAAAATTGCCCTTTCCCTACTTAGCGGACCGATACCTGAACACGCGGAGATCCGGGTACTGGGGCTTTTCATTCATCATAGGCGCAAGATAGACACTACCCTAAACAAGTTACGTAAGGTGGGGGACCAGTTGGGTCGAATGCTCCGCCGGGTGTCCAATAACAGGGGGGGACTACGATCCAAAGATGCCCTGCGGCTGGCCAATGCATTCGTGACCAGCCGGATTTTATATTCGGCTCCCTACCTCCACCTACGCAAATGCGATGAGAATGCCTTAGAGGTAGTTCTCCGCAAGATTTATAAGAGAGCGCTCGACCTCCCCATAACGACGTCCAACAAGCGTCTCCTCGGTCTGGGGATGACCAACACCTTTGGGGAGTTACGAGAAGCTCATCTTAACAATCAATACTTGCGCCTAAGCAAAACACCTGCGGGGAGCCGCCTTCTAACCCGCTTACACATTTCCTACGCAACACATACAGAAGAACGGGTCCGCATCCCTGAAGCCTGGCGCTTTGCACTCCAGGTGCGACCCCTTCCGAAGAACATGACTGCAGACACCCATGATGGTCGCCGTCTCGCGCGGGCGGAGGCTATTTCTCAACAATATGGCCACAAGCCAGGTGTCTTCTATGTGGATGCGGCCGGCCCGCACCATGGGGGTTGGTACACGGCGGCCGTCATCCACCAAAACACTACAGTTCAGGGCCTTACTTTCCGTGCCCCAAACATTACATTTGCGGAAGAGATCGCCATTGCACTGGCTGCCGCAGATCCAGTGTCCCGAGTCATTATTACGGACTCCAGGGGCGCCTGCCGCAATATTGAGCAAGGGTACATTCCAGACCGTGCTTTCAAAATTCTCCACGCATGCGATTACACAGGGTTTCCGACCCATCGTACCATCGTGTGGGCTCCGGCTCATGCGGGTCTTGAGGGGAACGAGGCAGCCGACGCTGCCGCCCGCGCGCTTACTCACCGGGCGTCGCCTCATCCGCAGCCTGCTCCGGAATTCAATTTCAATCCGGCCATCACCTTTAAAGAGATCACCTCTCTTTATCAAAATTTTCATGGTCTCTATCCCCCTCCCTGTAAAGGCCTCACCAGGGTGGAGGAGCGCTGGCTTCTCCGCCTCTATACCAATACTGTACTGTGCCCGGCAGTACTTAAGCACTTCAATTCTTCTTTCTCGGGCGCGTGCCCACACTGTGAGGAGGAGTTTTCGGACACCTACCACATGGTGTGGGCATGCCCTTCCAATCCTGCCTACCCACCCCACCTCCACCCCACTCGAGAAGCCTGGGAAGCTGCCCTGCGCGGCTCCTCCGAACTCCATGCCCAACAGGCATTGGTAGCTAGAGCCCGAGCCGCTGCGGAAGCTACAGGGATCCCGGACTAGGGCTCCCTCCTAGTGTTTGTAAGGGACGGGCCCTTCCGGCTCGCCCCATCGACCTCTCACTGTAAATAGAAATAAAAGTTTTCCTCCTCCTCCTCCTCCTACTCTTTAATAATAATAATTGGTTTTTGAGGAAAGGAAATGGCGCAGTATCTTGTCTCATATATCGTTGGACACCTGAACCGCGCCGTAAGGGAAGGGATAAGGGAGGGAGTGAAAGAAGAAAGGAAGGAAGGGGTGCCGTAATGGAGGGCTCCGGAATAATTTCGACCACCTGGGGATCTTTAACGTGCACTCACATTGCACAGCACACGGGCGCCTTAGCGTTTTTCCTCCATAAAAACGCAGCCGCCGGGGTCGGGTTCGAACCCGGGAACTCCGGATCAGTAGTCGAGCGCCCTAACCACTGAGCCACCGCGGCGGGTCCTTCTCTTCATGTTTTTTTTTCGCTGTCTCTTTCCTCCTACAGCCCACGGCGCGATGATATCGCTACTGGGCCTTTCGTTTTGATCATAACGAGTTTCTCCTCTCCACCCTTTCGGCACTCCCGGATGTAGTCCAGCACAGATTTTGCCTGCTGGCATTCCTCGCCAAACTGCCGCCAAGGTGGCTCATTGGTTATGGTGCTCGGCTGCTGACCCGAAGGACGCGGGTTCGATCCCGGCTTTGCCGGTCCCATTTCAATGTAGGCGAAAAGCTAGATGCAAGTGTACTGTACGATATCAGTACACATTAAAGAACCCTAGGTGGTTGAAATTTCCGGAGCCCTCCACTGCGGCTTTCCCAATAGACGGAGTCGCTTTCGGTCGTCAAACCCCATAAATCATAAGAACGGCTATCACATGTAAACGACCTGGGCCACTTAGAACTTTGTAATGCCAGATTCAGCAATAGGAAGTATGCCAAGGAAGAGCCCGGGCTTTCTATTGTTCTCCAAGCTCCTGCAAAACGCCCCTCCATGTCAGAGGCGCAGTGGCGACAGCGTTATGATCCAGCAGTGAGAGGTTCCAAAGCAGGAGCGAAAGGAAGAAAGTGACTATTTCCCGCAGTGAGAGCCGAGGAAGCAGCCGCAAAACTTCTGCGACGAGAAGACCGAGCAGCTCGCGCCGCATAAAGTGTTGAATCTTTTTCATCGTCTTCGCTGCCCAGCCAGCGCAGAAGAGAACGAGCGCTGATAGTGTGCGCCAGGTAACACGCGCTGTGACGTGCCGGACTGCCCCTTGGTTTAGTGCGCACTCATTAACGCCCCCTTCTAACCATCCAAGAGTTCAATCTTTAGCTCCCTGCCCGCGGCCCACCCTCAACATTTTCGAGCACTTACCGACAAAGCTGCGACTGCCAAAATGCTTTCCGAATCGTTTTGTATTGATGTCAACATAAGTGGTGCGGTCAGAGACGAAGAAGCTCTCCAACTGTGTCTCGAGGCGCAAGACCTTAAGCAAGAAGCGGGTATGACCGTTCGGAAATGTACTATGAATTCGAACCGGTTAATACAATTCTTGGAGCAGGAACAAAACTAAGCTTGCAAAGAAATTGTCGTCCTCCGAGAGACGTCAGTAAAAGTTTTCGGCATTGCTTAGCATCCCGAACAAGACAACTTCAGTTTTTAAATATCGAGTCTGCTGGACTTCCTAAAAGCAAAGTCGGACACAAAGCGGTTGGCACTACAAGCAGCTTCGAGAATTTTCGACTCCCTGAGGTTTCTTGGTTCTTTTACCATCTCCATGCGAATCTTCTTCCAAAAACTTTGGTCACGTAGTGTCGCGTCGGATGAGGATCTCCCTGAAGACCTTATGAACGAATGGCATGAGTGGGTACGACAGCTGCCTAAAATGCAAGCACTTTTAATCCCGTGGTACATCGGCGGCGGACGCAAGCTAGCTAGAGTACTCGAAGTACAGGTATTTTGTGATGCAAACCCCATTAGCATATTGTGCAGCAGTGTACATCATGACGACCACTCCTAGAGAAGCACGCTTGCTTCTAAGAAAGTCCCATGTGGCCTCACTTAAGAGAACGGTCTTGCCTCGATTATAGCTGCTGGGAGCACGGATAGGTTACAGGTTGCTCATCCATGTATGCAGCAGCTATCATAGTCTCAGGGTCTACTACAACATGTGGACGGATTGTATTATCGCTCTGACCTAGATTCACCGCGACGCAGTCAAGTGGGGCCCATTTATCTGCAACAGGGCAGCAGAAATTGGAGAACGAACCCAATATTGCCACAATTCTGTAGACCTCTTAACTTGTGAAGTTTCCATTGAAAAGATCTTGTCCACGTCCATGTGGTGACATGGACCCGAGTGGCTTCAAATCCAAGCAGACCAGTGGCCGCTGCAACTGACGGGTTCTCTCCACCGCGAAGAATGTGTCACAGTGAGATGCTTGCGGTCCATGTTGTAGTAAGATAGCGTTGTAGTAAGATAGCGGATCCCCAGAATTACGGCATGTCGAGAGTGAAGGCAATAGGAAGATACACAAACAGACTGCGCCTCAGAGACAATCTTGAGAGAAGATGGATCAGGGAGCATCTCCTGCAGCTTCGTTCTGCGTACTACATCAAGAACATAAGGAGAAGCCAAGGACTTGAGCGATCCCGCCGTGCGATGGGCCGAAGCCGAGGCACAGCGTCTCACTAAATGAGATCCTGCCGTCCGAGGCGCCGTAGTAGAGACCAAACTTACAAGCGGAATAGAGAAATCCGAGGGTGCAACGAAAGCGTTTCACTAAAAGTTCGGAGGAGTTAGTGCGCCACGCCGCCACATGTCCCTTTCTCTGTTCTCCTTTCCTTCTCGTTAGCCCGTTGTCCTACACAATTTGCCCTCTTTCGATTAAGCTGAAGCGCAACAGGCACCCGTGTGGTGTGCGATGTCAGTGCACGTCAAAGACAGCCAGGTGGCCGAAACCATTCAGAAGCCCTCCCCTACGGTCCAACCTTCCTTTTTCACTACTACCTTCATCCTTTCCTCACTCCGCAGTTGACGTGTCCAGCGAAAATGGACACAGTTACTGCGCCATTTGCTTTCCTAAAAAACTGCGAATTTTTGTCTTACATCGCCACCTCGGACTACTCCACAAGTGCTAGAATTTTGGCCTTAACAGTTATCGCTGTGAAAAGAAAATAGAAAAAAATTTGTTTTGAGGAAAATAAGGAGGCAGTAACTCTCTCGAATCGCGGTGCACACTTCAACCACGTCACAATGGAAGTGATAAAGAGTGGACTGAAAGAGGAAAAGGAGAAAGGTGCAGTAGCGAAAGACTCCGGATTAATCCCGACCACCTGGATATCTTAAGCATGCACTAAAAGATGAATCCATTGAACGCGCTGGCACGTAACGCCAAAAGTGCAAAAGAAGACAAATATGCTTGTCCAGCTAACAAAATTGGCATTTGATGTCAAGCTCTGAGAGCGACGAGAGACACCATGCATGCACTCTGCCCACCTCGCCGATCACAGCGGATAAAGGCAGGATTATGTTCAGCAGCCGAAATGCCTGCCCAGTACTGGAGTGCGCATAGCCTCATCTGTGAGCAGCCCTAAAAAAGGCGCTATGCCTTTTCTCCCGTGCATTATACGCTAACATCTGCCCTCGAAAACTGGGTGGGCTACAGATGTCTTAAATATAGTTCAACAGGGTGCCGTTTTGTGCCACTTGGTCCAAAGTGTGGGAGCAGAAAATAACCGTGACATGATTTTGGGCACAGAAGTAGAAAGTTGCACAGAAGTAGACAGCTGAATCGGTTTTAAATACATAATAGCATTCTAAGTCGTTACGAAAGCAAATCAGATATTTATCACTTTAAAACGCTGCCGCTTGCAAAATAAGCGAACGAAAACACACTCACCGATGCCGGAACCGCGCTACCATAAAATACGGCGCATATATTCTAGACAGAAAACAATTTTTTACTCCGTTACGTTAGCCTTTCTAGATATTCAACTATATTTAAATATCTTCCAAGGGTATGACCTACCATCAAGTTGATGCTGATAACGGCGTCGCCCACTCACTAGACAAGGTGAACACGCACGCATAATTCGTTCGAAATACTAATGACAGCGCTACAGTACTATGGGGCCAGAGAGCAGTCACAGGCTTTTATCATATTTCATGGGCATTTCATATTGGCCGCAAGGAAGTTCGATGCACCATGTCCGTCGGTACAAATAGACTGCTCTGCTGTCTAAAATGAACACAGAAAATTTTGCACAACTACTCCGCCAATTTCGCTTCACTCTCTTTTTTTTTTTGGGGGGGGGGGGGGGGGAATAAAACCACCAACATCACCACCACTGTTGGATAATTAAAAACTTCTGTCTTTACTTGCATGATCATCATCATTAGCCTGACTACTCCTACTGCAAAGCAAAGGCCTCCCCCATGTGTCTCCATTTAAACCTGAACTTTGCCAGCTGCGCCCACAGTATTCCCACAAACTTTTTAATCTGCGCCGCCCACCTAACATTCTGCCGCCCCCTGCTAAGCTTGCCCTCTCTTGGGATCCACTCAGTCACCCTTAAGGACAAGCGATTATCTTGCCTTTCCATTAAATGCCCAAGCCCATTTCTTTTTCTTGGTTTTGACATGTCATCAACCCGCGTTTGTTCCCTCACCCACTCATTGGTTTGGTTCCCAACATTTTCTGCTAACCGCTCTGAGCTCTGGCAACACTGAATGATATTTTCTATCCATTTCTAGTTTGAAGATGTGTGGGCAAGGGTGCTTCGCTGCGATGCAGACCACAAACCCGTTTCATCTCTGCCTTTTGCGGCTGTCAACTCTACTCAGCGCGTGCTCTCTGTGCCTTATCGGTCCTTACGCGATGATTCCTGCTTCTTGTTCCAAGAGCCCGTACCTAATATCTGCCCTAGTACCGCTTCTTATGCCGCTTTGAAGCAAGACCACGTAGCTCCCTCCGGATCGTCCGCTTCGTCAACATCAACATCAGCCACACCGCTCCACATAAATGCCTCCCACCATCTCCATGATTTCAGTGGGAATGGGGGCTTCGCTACAAGTCCGTTTCATCGCTGCCTTTAGTAGGTGTGCTACATGGCTTGTAAACATTCAAACGATATTTATCTTATTATGCTTCCATGCCCCCAACTGCTTTTCGACTATGCCTACGAGTGTTTCTTTGTGCTAATACTATTGTTATCGGGAGATGTGGAATTGAACCCGGGCGCTAATTATTGAAATATTACCGAGCAGCTGCACAGAATGACGCACTGGCGGAGCGTGACAATGCAGACATTCTTTAATTGTTTTGTGACCTCAAAGAAGAGACCTGCATTATTGAGGAAACACAGGCGCGCATGTTCGACTCAATTCCAACTCTCAAGGACAATCAGGATTACTTAAAAATAAAATTACAGGTATTCTTTGTAGACTGGATTCTGTTGAAAGCGAACTTGATGCATTAGAATACCGTCGGAACGACCTAGCCTCCCTGAAAGAATTCATCAATATGCTAATCAGTGAGAAAGAAACATTCTAGGCACGTTTCAACGATCTTCAAGATAAGTCCCGCAGGGATAATCCAGCGTTTTACAATATTTGAGATCAGCAAATGAGACGTGAGCTAAGTCAGAAGAGGAAGCAAAGAATACAATGTTAAATTAAATGTCAATTAATGTAGATGACACCGGTTTTGTCCGGGTCCTCAGGGTTGGCGCAGTAGTTTTCCAAAAAGGCGAGGCCTATGATAGTTAAGTTTGGCAGTTAAAAAGTGAAAGAGCAATTATTCAGCGGCAGAAGGAATTTGAAGGATTCGGATATTGCGGTATCTCAGGACATCTGCCAAGTTACCGGGCATGCGCTCAAAAAGCTATTCAAATTCGCCAAAGGAACAGCACCCAACGAAGCGTTTAGTCTACGGTATAATGAGCTAGTTCTAAATAATAAGTGTGTCCTGTACTGTCCGACCACTGATAGTGTCTAGGAGATAAAAAGCGCACGTGATACAATGAGCGAGACACAATCAAGCACATTTCCGTAGCTAACCGGAGTTCCCAAGCAGCACAGGGTATCGGGCCAATAGTGGAAAAAATGTTGGCAAAGGCTGGTCCTTTGTAGGACCGGCATTTGCCAACACATTTCCAATATTGGTCCGATTCTCTGTGCTGCTCCGACGCATAGATGTACACAAGCGCGATAAGATATCTCGCTTTTGTTTACTTAATATATGCAGTGTCATCCGTAACCGAGTTTGCTGGTCCTGTGCAGCGGACACTACGTCATGTGACATGATTGTGCTAACAGAAACTTGGCTGCACAGTTCTGTCATAGACAACAAACTTTTTCCTGCCACGAAAACTAGTGTATTTCGATATGATCGCTCTTCAGGCCGTGGTGGCGGCGTGTTATTAGCAGTGTCTGAACGAATCGAATCCTTCATGTTAAATTTTGGCTTGATTAGAATGTATTTGCGTGCAGGCAACAGTTAACCGTCAAAAGCTCTTACTCTGTGCCTGATATCGCGCACCATCTGAGCCCACTGGATTCTCTCAGGATCTTATGACAGCTTAAATATAATTTATACTAGTTTACCAATATTCCAGTTTCTTTTTTTTTTTTGCTGGGTGACTTCAATTTTCCGTATATCGACTGGTCGTTCCCGAGTATTGAAAATAACGGGTGCAGTAAGTCATCAAATTTGGCATTGCTTTGTGCGATTTGAAGTTTGAAGTTTATTCATTCATTGGTAACAGATAACAAACGCGCAATAGAGTAGGAGCTAAAGGCGTAGCCTGTCAGGGGTTCCTGCCCTATCGAGCAGTAACGGCCGACAAGGTGCAATTCAACACAAAACTTGAAAGCATATACCATACATCTTGTACAGACAGAAAACGTGAACACAAAATAATACTAAAAACACTAGCAGGCATATAAAATACATCAATTATACGTAGCACACGTTTAAACAGAAAGTTAAATTATTGAATTTTAACAAAACAACATAAGGAGAAATATAAAGTTAATACTTTATTTTTCACTCTCCAGCAGGAATATTCTGAGTGGCTTCTTTGAAATACGTGCGCTGAAATCAATCCTGTTTCCTAGGTTATTTAAAAATAGTTGGACTTGGTAGTGTAAGTGTTGCGTGCCATTGTTTGTACGTATGCGTGGTGTGCTAAGTGTTTCTTTTCGTAAGCAATATAGACTTGGTGTCTTAGGCGCGGCGTTATCATATAGCTTATTTTTTTATGGATTGTGCAAGCTTGTAATAGTATATATGACTAGGTTTAAGGATTTCATGTCTTAAGAAGAGTGGTTTAATAGGTAAATCCTGAGGTCTACCCCTGAAGCTTTCAAACATTATTAAAAATTTTTTCTGTAATATGGTTAACCGGGTATAATTTTTTTACTCGTAGTACCCCATACTAGGCTGCAATATGATAGTCGGGAATAAAATAAAGTGTAGTACAATGTTTTCTTCAACCAGAGAGGTATCAAGTTAGTAAGCTACAAAGGCATCCAACAACCTTACTTAATTCCGCACATAGCTTGTCTACATATGTGTTCCAAGATAGATCGGTGTTCTATTTTAATATTATTAAATAATATAGTAGTGGTTGTTTCAACAGGTTTATTAGCTGGAGAAAAAATTATATATTTGGTTTTATTTATATTTAGTTGTAGCCTAATTGCATGCAACCATGCTGAAAGTTTCCTCAAATATTCATTAACTGTGCGTTCTAGATTTGGAAGCGAAGTAGATTCAAAAAACACATTAGCATCATCTGCGTACAAAATCAGACGAGAGAAATCAGGTATATCAGAGAAGTCATTTATATAAAGATTAAATAAAGTTGGACCCAGTATAGACCCTTGCGAGAAACCACTGATTACTTTTAGTTTGGGCGATACATCATTGTTGAGTTTTACATACTGATACCTATTAGTGACATAATTCCGCATCAAATCTAATGCACCACAGCGTATTCCATAATTACAAAGTTTGGTAAATAATATTTCATGGTTAACGGAATCAAAAGCTTTACATAGGTCAAGAAATAGTCCAAGTGTGAACAACTTGTTTTCAATATTGTGGAGTATTTCATGTTTGGTATTTAGTAAAGCTTCCTCGGTACATTTGTTTTTGTGGAATCCATATTGATTAGTAGATATAATATTATACTTCTCAATGGAACTTGTTAGACGCTTGTTTATAACAATCTCAAACACTTTGGACAAAACTGGGAAAACAGAAGTCGGCCTGTAGTTATTTATAGCAGCCTCACCGCATCTTATGCTAACAGAGCAAACACGGGCAATCTTAAGCTCATCTGGGAATATACTAGTTTCCAACATGCGGTTAATAATGTATTTTAAAGGTCGGCTCAAAATGCCAGCTACATGCTTCAAGGGATGTGCCATAATATCATCAAAGCCAGTCGCAGATTCGTTCTTCAGATTTTTAATTATGTTCTCTATTTCTGTTTCTGTCACCATAGCCATGACTATCGAGTTCTAAATGCTAGGTTTTTCCAGTCGTAGCACACTGTCAGGATCATGACATTGTGATGAGATATACGTTCCATAACTTATGAAATTCCTATTTAGTTCTGCTGCTGTAAAAGACTGTGGCATACTTGTATTAGCTGTAGGAATAGTGGTATTAGGATTGCGAGGTTTATGTCTAAGAGGGTTAACTTCTTGCAAATTTTTCTGGGGCCATTGCGAATACAAGCAAACAATTTTTCGTGGTATGCTTTCATCACGTCACCATTAAGTTGTTTTCAAAATTTCTTTAATTCAAGAAGCTTTTCATGGTAATGACTGTACAGAAATATGTGAAACATTTTGTTCTTCACGATTTTTTTGTAGAGGGCTTTAGGTTTTCTTATCTTGTTGTGTTCCTTCCAAACTCTGAGCTTAAGGGATCTATCATTGCAGTTTTTTAATTTGTTTGCAAATAAGGTATAAGCGCTGTTGGCGTCTACTTCATTAATAACAAATTGCCAATTTATATCAAATTGGAAGAGACCGAAAGAAATCTAAAGACATCATGTTAATTTCTCGATAGGATATAGACACAGGATTAGTGGTGCGGCTACGCAGAACAGAAGAAATAAAACCAAACACAGGAAGTTGATCACTAACATCCGCAGTTAGAAGGCCGGCAAATGAATTATCAGGATTTTTCGTGATACATACATCCAATAACGTCGCACTCTGAGTTGTAATGCGAGTAGGACTTGTGACAAGATTAATGCATGAATAGACACTGTTAACATTATTCAATTCCTTTGCATGAGAATCATTGACAAGAGTATTAATATTCATATCACTCATTATAACAAACGTATGACCATGATTGTGCAAGTAATCTAACATGTGATCAAGCACTAAAAGAAATCTATTCTTGTTTCCAGAAGGGGGTCGATACACAGCAACCACTACATACGTTTTTAAGCGAATACAGAGACGTTCAATGTCATCATCAAGAAAAGTTCATTAATTCAGGTAATTACTGAACCAACGAGACCTGCATCTATCTCCAACTTACTGAATCTGCTATTAAGCACCGTTCCTGATTTCCTTTCGAGTGTTAGTTATATGCCTAGAATAAGCGGCCATTTACTGCTGCGCATTACACTCAACTTACCAGTGGTTGTATCGCGTAACAAAAAGAAAACGATCTGCCATTACTCTAGCGCTAATTTCTGTTCGGGCAATTAAGGTCTGCTAGTTTTTTTGGTCCATTTTATTTTTAGATTCCACGAGCGATCGGTAAACGAAAAGTGGTTGTTGTTTAAAAGCAAACTTCATAAACTAATTGATCTGTACATTCCTCGTAAAACCATTGTGACGAGCCGACACGCACCATGGTACAACCAGATAATAAAACGCATTGCAAACGAGAGGAGGCTGGGCAGTTTTCTAAAATAAAGCATTCCCAAACCCAGCAGCATATCTCAGCGCTAAAATCAAATATAAGAACTTATAAAAAAGAGGTGAAAGAAGCGAAACATTTTTTTTCCACTTCACACTGCCGTCGCTTTTTTTTCAAATAAGCCGAAAAAATTCTGAAGCATTATAAAAAAAAACAAGACCAGTCGGCAGTATCATTCGCTGGCTCTGAGTTCTAACCCAGTCCCTATCATTAACTGCGCTAGCATTTTGAGTCAAACTTTTGCTGAAGCGTTTTCATGCGACCATAGTTACCCTCTTCCGATTTACAAAAGGGAACCTAAATTTCCCACGGATTCCATTAGATTTCACTACGACGGAATGCAATTGCCCGATTAAAACTTTCCTCTTCTTGTGGCTCGGATAATACCAATACCAAAGTGCTAAAAAACTGCACGTTATTCTGAAATCATATGTTATCTAAGGTATTCGAGCAGTCACGACAGCTTGGGATATTGCCTAACGACTGGAAGATAGGCAGCGTAGTTCAACTCCATAAATCAGGCGACGACCAAACTGCAAATTATTATCGACAAATATATTTAACTTGTATATCTCGCAAAGTCATGGAGCATGCCATTTCTTCACACCTAGCAATGTCTTTAAAATTTAAGTCATTTCTCTCAGCCTTTCAACATGGTTTCAGAAAACAATTTTCTTGTGAAATACGATTAGCATTCGAAAATGATGTCCATTTTTCACTTGACGGTATTCTTAAACTTCATTGCACATATTAAAATTTTTGCGTTATTTCGATAAAGTGTCTCACAAGCTCCTTCTTTACAAACTGAGTAAGCTTGATATTCACTAAAACGTACTAAAACGGATTGAATGATTTTGAACTAATCGCACACAATTCGTTCGCGCAAATGGTTACCTGTCCTCATCAGATTATCTAATTTCAGGATTCCCACAAGGATCCGTGCTTGGTAATCTTATTTCTCATCGACATAAATGACCTGCCTAATAATCTGATATCATCAGTAAGATTTTTCAGATAGTGTCATATATCGGTCAATAAAGACTACAAACGATGTCGGTGTGCTTCAATCTGATCTTGATGCTGTCTCCGATGCTCTGCATGGAATATGACACTCATCACGACTAAATTTACAGTGACACGCTTTTCTCGCCGCGGAATTTTTTGTCCTATTGCATATAACCCTAAAGGGGCCTCAATAACATCAGAAAAATCATACATGTACCTTGGCGTTGCTGTCGCATCAAAGCTAACTTGTAATGAGCATGTCATTTCCATTGTCGCAAACGCTAACTGCGTGCTAGGCTATATTAAACGCATTTTTTCTATAGTGCTGTCATCCGCGAAACTACTCCTTTATAAAACATTCATTCATTCTAAACTGGAATATGCTTCGTCAGTAAGAGACTCTCACACTGATTTATTAACACGTGCTCTAGAAACAGTTCAAAATCGCGCCGCACGATTTATTCTCAGTGACTATGGTCCTTTAGCAAGCGTAATAATCAAGAAAGACACATTATCCCTAGAACCTTTGTCCCTGCGCGGAAACATAATTTGCTTATGTGTTTTCTTTAAAATTTATCGCACTAAAATAACCCTGAAAAATGCTCTGATCAAGGCACCGGCACCAGTCCCATCGCGTGTTGATAACCCTTGTTAAGTAGGACAACCTGGTTTTCGAACTGCATCTTATCAATAATGTTTTGTACCTAAAACATCATCAGAGTTGCCAAGAACACTGGTGCTTGCTGACAGTGTCCAACAGAAACCTATGTGTACACTGCAATGCCACTTCATTCCTTAAAAAATTCTTTTAGCTAAATGTTCTTGCAGGTCAAGTTGTGCACTTTTGCCGACCAGCGATCATGTTGTGCGTTGACCACGACTCAATATCTGCTTTATTTACTCTTTATCGAGTGGCGGCTTTGGTTTACGGAATTTAACGCCCTAAATCGACTCAGGCTACGAACCGAGGGACGCCGTAGTGAAGGGCTTCGGAAATTTTGACCACCTGGAGTTCTCTAGCGTGCGCTGACATCGCAGAGCACATGGGCCTCTAGAATTTTGCCTTCATCGAAATGCGACAGCCGCGAAATTCCGCGTCTTTTGGGCCTGCACTACCTCTTGCTGGCCCGAAACACCACACGTTGCGATGAATTATGTTTTATAATTGTGCTCAGGGATGCAGATTTTTACACTTTTCGTTTGTACCCCATGCGGTAACGAGTAACGCAGGTCTTGGACGTACACAGTGAAAAATCGAACATTCCTAGGTTGTCGGTTTTTAGAAAAGTTCTCAGTAGGGTCTGAGTAAAACTATTGGTGTTTCTTTTTTTTCTCTTCTTCCTCTTTATATTTAGTGTTTGTTCTTTTTTTCTTCTGGATTGAAAAACTGATTAGGTCCGTTTCTCTCAATAAAAAATAAATAAATTGTAAGCCTTTGTGCTCGTGTACACCCGTACAGCTAGGGTGTGGGCTTTACAGTTGCACCCTCTTACCGGCTGCTTTACAGTTCCATAAGTTTTGATTGCTTTAAAGGAAACGGTTCAATTTTTTTTCTGCGTGTAGTTGAGTTGAGTGGACTTGTTGTGTGCTACAGGTGGGATTAGCCTTGTTTATTCTGCCGGTAATTGCTCAACCGTAGCGTAACTCATAAGTTAATAATGACATAAATCTGTCGACTCTGTCCGGTTATGCGCGCAGTCACACAGAATAGTACATATTACACTCCCCCAGTCACCATCTTGCACACATTCACCCTCAGCAGAACAAAATCCACTCCAGAAATCACCATCTCTGCATATATTAACATACAGTAGAACAAAGTCCATTGCAGTGCCGCCATTCATGCACACAATCACTCACAGTATAACAAAGTACACTCCAGAAGACATCATCTACGCACATACTCAATCACAGTAGACCATAGTCCGTTCTGCTGTCACCATTTAGAGACAAGATCAGTGTCCTGCAGAAATGTTCAAAGAAGGCGTGCAGCCTCCCTTTTGCATGTCTGGTTTGCACTCGGGTAGAGTGCAAACCGGACATGCTGAAGAAAACCAGATGTCCTCAACTGTACTGTAAAGGGCTCCTGTCTTCTTGAAGGAAGCGAACATTGCATACTTTTCCGCTTTGTGCTCTGGGCATTACATAATATAACGTTTTATATCCCCGCGCACACCACATAAACAACATACCGGAGACGATGCCATGCACGTCTTATGCATCCAGGCAGCAGTGCGAGCAGAGCCCGTGCGAGTTCGATGCTGTAGAGTGGCCTGAAATCTTCTCAGTCCCTTGGTTACACATGGCTTGTGGGGCGCACTCCACAGGGTACTAAAATGATCGATCACCGTTGCTCTGAAAAGTGTTTTTCCATGTTGAGATACTTTTTCGGTGAATTTCTTGACAGAGCTTTATGAGCGAGACTGGCTGCCACCTCATTGCCTCTGACTCCTATGTGAGAGGGTACCCATTGGAAATATAGAGTAAAGCCTCTACTGTGCAGATTCTGCACCAAGTGTGGAGATCTTATAGACAAGGCATCAGTAGGGAAACCGCACTCTAACCTCCGAAGAGCAGATTTTGAATTAGGATGACAACAGGTTGAGCCGGACAAGGCCCTGGCTTCCGTAAAGCTGCCTCAATTGCAACACTTTCCGCCGTTGTGGAGGATACGACAGCACTAATGCGTACAGACCACTTACAGTCAAAAGAAGGAATGTAACCAGCCGCTGCGCTCGCTTGTTTTGCCTTGTCGATAGAACCATCCGGGAAAATTTGAAGATGGCGGACATACTCTGTTTCCAAATGTTCAAGTACGAGCGAACGGGCTGCTACCAAAGAAGCGCTGCACTTTGCGCTCACATAGGGAATTGTGATCTTACAATGGAGAGCCAGAAAAGACCAGGGAGGTTACGACCATTTTGGCCTAAAGAACTAAGAGTATTAAGTGCCAAGTAGGCCTTCGACTCATATCTCTTGCAGAACCGCTGGAGAAGAGATCGCCCAACTACCGTCTCTCCCACGCGGCCAAGATGCATTAGTAGTCTCTGAGAAGCGACAAGACTAAGAGGTTTCGATAGAGACTCATGATGTACTGCCTTGTCCGCAGTCGCCTGAGGAACTCCAATGGCTCTTCATAGGCCCTTTCTATAGAAAACTTCGAGACGTTCAAGCTGTGACGCCGCGGAGAAACTTAGAGGGGGAAATTATGCGACTGCCTACTAGCCCTTCAAGAAGTTTGACCATTGAAGAAGAATGATTTCCTTTTGCTCACTTGCAATTCTACGGATCACATTGAGACGTGAAGATAAAGATGAGACAATCACGTTGACAGATTTTCGCCACTGTAGACGGGAGTCGATAATGACGCCCAAAAAACGCGTTTGGTTGAATTGGCGGATGCAAGAGTGACCAAGGTCTAACTTCAACCGCGCTTGACGTCTTCCTTTACCTGGAAAGAGAACAAAGCGGGATTTTTCCACTGATAGAAACAATCCCACACCTTGAGGGTAAGCTTGTACCGAAAGTAGAGCCTGTCGAGTTATCAGGGCAAATCGCTTCTGTTGGTAGCCAGTAATCCAAATACAGATGTCGTCAGCATATATAGACACACGCACTTGCCTGCAATCTTTTGCAACGAATAGGGAAGGTAAGCCATTACGACTTTAAAGAGCGTGAGGGAAAGAACACTTCCTAGAGGAATACCTCGTGATAGAACGCTTTCAGTGCTTAAGTACTCCCTAACCGTACATGAACCGCACGACCACTCACAAACGTGTGAATGAATCTCAACATAAGGCCCTGTATGTCCATGCCTTGCAAACTGTTCACAATTGGACTCTGAAGCACGTTGTCATAAGGTTTTGCAACGTCAAGAAAAATGGCTAAGGTGGAAAGGCCGAAACCTCTCTGGTGTTCAATGTGACTCACCAAGTCTAAGACGCTATCTTCGGCACTAAGGCCTCGGCGGAATCTCGTCATACATGTTGGCAGTGCCTTGTTGTCCTCTAGCCACGACGATAAGCGTTCATTTAACTAGCTTCATCATCAACTTAGCTACACAGGAGGTCAATGACACAGGGCGATACAAGGCAAGGTCCGCCATGTCTTTGCCAGACTTCAGTACTGGAACTACATATGCCAGCTTCTACGACGGAGGAACATCGCCAGTCTCCCAAACTCGACTGATGAAGCTTAGGAGCTCCTAGCTTCCTGATTTCCGTGGGCAGATTATGCAGCATTAGGTTGTCATGCTGTCGGGACCTGTTGCACACCGGCGCCGCAGGCCACTGAGTGCAGTCTGAAGCTCACGAAGCGTGAATGGGACGTCCATTGTAGACCTGGAGGAAGCAGGTGGTGTGTGTACATATATATATATATATATATATATATATATATATATATATATATATATATATATATATATATATATATATATATATATATATATATCAGACAAGGCAAATGAAATGATGGGCTCGTTTGACAAACATATTAAGGAAGCCAACAGTCACCGAAACCAAAGTGCATAGGGGAATGTTTTTTTTAATTTATAGTGCCAATCAATTGGTTTTTAAAGAAAATTACTTATAAAGCAGCAGAAAAAGCCACCATGCCGTCGGTGGGATCCGAACCCACGACCTCCGAATATCGCGTCCGGTGCTCTTACCAACTGAGCTACGGCGACGGCTGTCCAATCTGCTGCTTTCGTGGGTATTTATGTTTTGCGTGTAAGCGAACCTTGAGCGTGTTCACCAGCGCCACCCTCGTCCATAGCGGTGGACGTAGCACGTCCTGTAATACCGCAAGTGTGACGTAGCATGTCAACTAACGGCGAGGGCGGAAACTGTGCGAGAGCCCCCTTATGCTACCTATGGCATCAAGACTGCCAGAACCGAGACCCTCGTTAAGCTATTAGCAGACAAGGCAAATGAAATGAGGGGCTCGTTTGACAAACATATTAAGGAAGCCAACAGTCACCGAAATCAAAGTGCATAGGGGAATGTTTTTTCTTTAATTTATAGTTCTAATCAATTGGTTTTTAAACAAAATTACTTATAAAGCAGCAGAAAAAACAACCATGCCGCCAGTGGGATCCGAAATAATAACGTTCCTCTATGCATCTTGTTTCCGGTGACTGTTGGCTCCCTTTAGAAGTATATATATATATATATATATATATATATATATATATATATATATATATATATATATATATATATATATATATACTTCTAAAGGGAGCCAACAGTCACCGGAAACAAGATGCATAGAGGAACGTTATTATTTTTTTTAATGTGTTGCGCTTATCAGTGGGATAATATTACTTGGATTAAATCGCTTAAAAACAATTGCTTATAAAGTAGCGGTGGACGTATATTCGGAGGTCGTGGGTTCGGATCCCACCGGCGGCATGGCTGTTTTTTCTGCTGCTTTACAAGTAATTTTCTTTAAGCGATTTATTAATCTAAGTAATATTATCCCACAGATAAGCACAACACATTAAAAAAAATAATAACGTTCCCTATGCACCTTGGTTTCGGTGACTGTTGGCTCCCTTTATAAGTTTGTCAAACGGGCCCCTCATTTACTTTACCTTGTTTGCTATATATATATATATATATATATATATATATATATATATATATATATATATATATATATATATATATATATATATATATATATATATATATATATATATATATATATATATATATATATTTTACAGCATTCGCACGTACACGTGTGTCTGCAAATTTCTCTGCTAAGCATGCAATAGATTTGCCCTGGCGTATTGCAAGGGCTTCAAAAGGCTTCCAAGTGCTAGATTCTCCTGCAAGGCTGCCAATAACTCGCCATATTCTCGTCATCGGTGAGAACAGTCAAACTAGCGCAAAATGAGTCCCATTTCAACCCGTAGAGCTTGTTCGTGTGCAGTCGAATGGCCGAAATCAGCCTATTGATGGTCGTTTTCAAGTCCCTGTCGTCCTTCTTCTGCATGAGTTGTCGCTCCATCCTTCTTCTCGCTGCGCAAAGGTTCCTAAGTTTTAATTCAGGGACCAGAAAATGATCAAGTAACTTGACCGCCATAGTTGCTGCCATGTTACTAGATATCACTTTGCAATAACATCCCCAGAAATACGTTCTGGGTGCTCTCTCTACTTTGTCCCAGTTGAGCATATTGCTGATTTTAGGAGCACTCATACGAAAGTCGGCAGCAAACACAAAAACCGGATAATGACCACTTCCCATGCGGTCAGGCGCTGTTGACTCCCTCACACGGACGTCAGGTGAATGCAAAGTCATGTTTATAGCTGTCGCTGAGGCTGGAGGCCGGAAGAAAGTGGTGCTTCCTTCATTGGCAACACACAGGTCCAAAGCTGTCAATAACGTCTACGAGTGTGTGTCCACGGGAATCCATGTTCCTGTCACCCGAGGCGGCTCGATGGGCGTTGAAATCACCGCAGGTTATTCTAGGAGCTGGGCAGCGGTCGTAGAGCTGCTGTAGAAACAGATCCAATGCTATCTTCTTCCGCGGGGACACGTACACGGATGCAATAGAAAGGGTTCGAAATCCAAGCTGTAATCTCACAGCCGCTACCTAAATGTAATGTGTGCAAAGTTCGGTAACGCTTAAAGAAACATGTGGAATTTTCCTTCTTATGTAACGCGCGGCACTACCTGCAGGAAATGACTGTATGGTGCAGTTTTTATGGGCTACATATCCAGTCAAACGTCTCCCGCTTTGCAGGTCAGCTTCTGACAGGGCCAATATTGGAACACAAGTCTCTTTCAAGTATACTTTTAGTTCAGCTAAACCACTTAAAATCTCAGCGCAGTTCTATTGCAATATAAACAGCACTTTTCGGTGGATATTGGATATTAGATCCACCATCCATATTAGATCGAGAGGAAGTTCGCTGCGAAGGTGGTAATCATGGACTCAAAAGAAAGCACCAGCTTTACGAAGTTCTTCAGGTTACCAGGCGGCATCGCTGGAACATGTGACCGCAGGGTACAAAAAAAAAACGAGGAAGGTCAGACACACATTGATTTTTGAGCTCCTTATTTTGAGCAACACACTCACTTACAACATCGACAAATGATGCCGACGGGGACCCACTCTTGGTCGCAGTAGCTGGTTTTCTTGTCCCTTGTGCATATAAAAGTCCCCCTTGCCGTCGAGTCTGGCTGTGATCCGTTCACTCAGGAACATGAACACTTCTTGCTGGAGGTCGAACCGACTCGCACGCAATGTACCTTGACGCCTTGCTGGACTCGGGTCTCTTGGAGACATTGTTGGGAAGCGCAACAACATCAGACTCCAACACTGCTAACTCGTCGAATCCTGGCACAGGCTTCTCAGTCGTTTTGGTTTTGGGACCAGCAATGAAGAATATTCGACGGTGAAGAGTACTCACACAGAAAGGGCAGCCTCCGAAACGCGCTGGATGATCACCACCGCAATTGGCACAAGCGAAATCGGCCTTGCAGGCTTTAAAGTCGTGGTCGCCATCGCACCGCTTGAGCGTAGGTCCTTTGTGCAAACTTTGGCCATATGGCCAAACCGGTGGACCTCTAAAACACCGTGGAAGAGTTCAGTGAAATTGGCGACTGCGTGTTTTGTGAATACCAGATCAACTTATTCGGGGCGCTCTGAGTTGAGAGCGAATGTCAGCACGATAGAGTTGGTAGGTTTCGCAGCCCATTCCTTTTCTTGAGACTCCACACGACGCACGAGTCGTTTCACGTGCAGAACACATTGTGGTTTCAAGTAATAAAGTAGGTAGATTTCTGAATACCACTTTAGTACATCCTTAATAACACAGGTATTCTTCGTGTAGGAATGGGGCAACCATATGTTAACTTTGATGTCACCAATCTGAGAGCACTACAAGAGTTTCTCAACCTGCTCTTCCGTTGGGACATGCAGCTGAAGAGCCCCTTGCATGGTGAACCGACTACGAATCGGAGCTGATACTAGCTGTGATTGAATGGCCGTGAAAAGCAAGATGGAATTCCGCTCTCTAAAATCAACCCCTTTCTCGTTGGGCACAACCACTACTGGGATCCCGACCGTTTGTTCCTTGCGATGACTCACCAACTTGAAGCCTTCGTTGTCCACGTCAGCCATATCGGCCACTGACTCGTCACCGTCCACGATCGTTGACTCATCTCCACTGAACGATGAGGTCTCACTGGACGGGTGGTCGTCTCCATGTTCTGGTCGCTCCACGGCCTGGGAAGCAATGGCCGCCTCTTCCGAGCCAGCCTCCTTAGATTGGCGTGGTCCCTTTAGGCTTGCCGGCACCGGAGCAGCCGAACTCTTCCCATAAGGACAGTACCGCCTTGAAGATGCAGCCGTCCTCGAATATTCAAATAAAAGAAGGTCAGAGATAGTTCAAGCTGCCGAGATCGACAAACTTGCCTGTTCCAAGAATATCTGAGGTGCTGATAATGCACCGATGATAAAAGTGTTGTGTCTTGCGTGCTTAAAATCGCACGTCGCCGAAACCTAGATCTTGTAATATAGTCTGTAGCCGGGATGATAGGCAACACCGGGCCGCTTAGGGAAGCCTTTGCGAGATTATCAGTAATCTCATTTACTGTCACACTGCTGTGACCGGGAATCCATACTAAATGGACAAGGCACAAATGCGGAGGAAGCAGGGACAAGAATGTGTTTAAGATGCGACCATCAACATGCGCGGCGAGGGACGAACACAAAGATAAAGAATCAATAATTACTGCCACTGCGGTAATAGAAGGGTCTAGCTTGAGTAGAGCAAGTACTACTGCCACAAACTCTGCTTGAAAAATATGGGTGAATTCTAGAAGGCGCAGTGAAAAGGACCAGTATAAATGCGAACAGAATATTCAAACACCTGCCCTTAAATTGCATTGCGATGCGTCGGTTTTTATTGCAATATTTGTACGAAGGTTCCTTAGATGGGGAATCTTCTAGAAGACCATTTACAATACAGGGTGGCAAAAGGTTTTCATTTGGGGGGCAAATATTGTCGAAAACTACATGGGAAGCGGGCCCTCTGCATAGCGCAGGAGGGATGATAAAGTTTCCACATCTAAAGGCTCAAGTTTTCTTGCACAAACACTACCTTTGGGGTATGGAAACGAGACCAGAGGGCACCAAAAACGGAGGTTGGCTGGCAACAGAAAATGCTTTGCGAACGGTGGAAATGAGATTCATAGATTCTGAGGTAAGTCTGCACCGTTAAAAATTGAAGTCGAGATAAAAGAGCGGGAATCCGGACTTCAAGTTACAGCACATTTGTAGCCACAATTTTTGGGAGGCCGAGGCACATTCGAAGTGCTTCCCTCTCCAAAAGGACGAGAGGACGAAGTTTGTATGTAGCCGAGCCTGAAAACAACACAGATCCGAATTCTAAAATTCGCTTCATATACATTTTGTAAATCATTAATAATTAAGCGCATGTTTTCGAATGCCGTACCGGTGACTATATAATCTACGTAGCATGCCCACGGCACGAGCCCCTTTTACCGCGACCTGGTCAATGTGGGGTCGAGATATTTTAGGGATTGAATCTGCGGTATTGGTTGTAACTGGCGAGTGAGACAGTCCACTACTGGTTTCTGCAGAGAGAAGACAAGAATGGCGCACTTGTTACCCTTTAACATCAGGTGTAAGTTGCTCAGCCAGCGCTCAGGTGTATTCAGATATGACTGCAACAGACCATGCAGGGAATGTATATCCGGCGCACCCGCAAAAAACGCAATGTCGTCGGCATGGACGTAAGTGTGTACATGGCGATGGAGAGGAATTGAGCTCAACAGAATATTAAAGAGCACAGGAGAAAGAACAGCTCCCTGCGGTCCACCTGTCGTTTGTTTCTACCACTCTGAATGAACACCATTATGGACGCAAAAGAATTCCCTGTTATAAGAAATGCTGATATCCAAGCAACTATATAATCTGGAAATGAAGAGACTGTAGCCTATGCATTAGGATGGAGTGTTCAACACTGTCGTAAGCTTTGGCGACGTCTAGCGTAACCAAAGCCGCCACCTGGCTTTGACAACGAGCAAGGAGAATTCTGATCTCAGGACCAGCATGTGCATTCTATATCGAACACCGCGGCCGGAATCTCAGTTGACACGGGCTGAGTATATTTTTGCTGTCCACGAAGGCTGAAATCCGATTTAGTAACACCCTTTCTATTAATTTTACCACGTTTGATGTTAAAGAAATGGGCCTAATATTATCCAATTCATTGCCTCCACCATGATTTTAAGTAAAGGGATCACCTTGACTAACTTCTACTCAGGAGGTATCCAAGCGTGTTTGATAGAGTAGTTTATCAGGTGCAATAAGGAGTCGGGAGTCTCTTAAAAGAGAATCTTGAGCATCTTTGTAGTGACACCATCAGGACCAGGAGCAGCAGCTGGTAATCTCTGTACAATTTGGGAAAGCTCCTATAGATTAACTTGTGAGGCATTATTATTTCGCACCACTGACGCAGACAACATTTGTCGCAAAGGAAGTAGAGACGAAAACCGCTTTTGCACGCCAGTGGCAATTAATTCAACCGCCTGGAAAGCTTTTTTAGGTCACAAAACTAACAACTGTAAATTACTAGAGGACGTGAGCTGTTTTCTATACCGTAGAAAGTTGAATAGTGGGCGTCGGTTGCCCGACTTGGGAAGATAATCGAAATGTTCTGAGCCGTATTTTTCCTTTGCACGAGAAACTGTGTGTTTAAAGGTCGCTGCAATAAATTTATAATCACCCCAGTTATTTGGGCATTGCCTATGAAGAAGCTTTTCTAGGCTGCCATCGTCCGCCTGTAATCTTTTGCACAGTCCGCATTCCACCAGTTAGAAGAATTCCCGTTTGTTGGCCGCACCAGAAACTCCGACGTTTTCCGGCATCCCTCTACAGCCAGGCATATGCTTGTTGACTGGTGGGCCTCGGCGATGTTAGACACTGACGCAAGGGCAGACTGCAACGCCGTCTGAAATCCGTCATAATTTGCATGTGACAGCAGTTGAGAAGACGCAGGAGTTACACGACTAATAATATCAAAATGAATAGGTTTATGGTCGCCGGGGGTGCCGCAATCAACAGTCGACCAATTCGTTACGCCAATGTCTAGACTAGTGAACGCGAGATCTAAAGCAGCTGTGCGCGAAGGTATGCGGCTGATCCTGAATTTAAGCAAATAAGGCTGTGATAGAAACCCAGTCCCGAAGGCGCTTGCCACATAGATTAGTCCTAAAACCCCAAGACTGCCAAAATTTCACAGTCAGGAAACAATTGTTGCAAAGATACCTTAGCCCTGTGGCAAAATTTCGAGGAGACTAAAGTTAGTAAACCTCCTCCTCTTGACAGGCGATCTAGGCGAAATGAACGGTAATTTTTAAAATCAAAATGTTTGTCGGTTGAAAGCCAGATTTCTTGCAGAATTATGACATCCGGATTAAGCTGCGTAGAAATACAGAGTAAATCTGAGGAAGCTGAAAGAATACAACGACATTTCCATTGTAGAACTCGCAACGAGTCACTCAGCATCCACAACTGCGCTTCATCGACCTCTTTGTCATGCTGCCTGAACTGCCGTTGGTAGTTCCCATCACTGTTTCTTCCCCGCCAAAAAAGGAGGCATCCTTGTGACTTACGGAGAGGAAGGTATGTGCGGATCATAGTAAGCCTTAAGACATTCGACGTGCACAGTTTCGCGCCCCTGGCGACGGTGGTCTGGAGAGGGGTCGAGGTGCTCGACTAAGTAATTCACTGGAGAAGTTTGTTCTAGAACACGGTAAGGTTCGTGATAGTAGTATGCAGTTTCATGGCGAGGCCGGGAGTTGAGGAAAGGCACCTAGAGCCAAACGAGCGCGCCGCAGGGACGTGACGCGGGAGGGTCCGAGGTGTCCCGACGGTGCTTCCGGTGCCACTGGAGCTTTTGTGGTGAAAGAGCGTGCAAGTTGCTGACATTCTTTGGCATACATGTGAGCTTCAGAAAGGGGTTTATCTCGGAAAGCGCAGGGCGATACGCAAGGATGGTGTCCATGAGGGATATAGGCTCTCGACCATATAAGAATGCGGAGAATCCCGTCGTTGTCCATGTAGCCGTATTATACGCGTACGTAACGGAAGGGAGTGCTTGGTCCCGGTTGTAGTGGGCGGTATCAACGGACATGGCGAGCATGTCATTGAGAGTGCGATTGAAACTCTCAGTCATGCCGTTGGTTTGGGGATGATATGCGCTGGTACAGCGATGAACCATTTTGCATTGCTTTACCAGCGCCTCAACAGCACCCGAGAGAAAAACACGGCCGTGGACACTCAGCAGTACTGTCTGGGCGCCGTGACGAAGAACACGACCGGTGTAGGATGAAAGAAGCAACAGTTTGCGCAATGGCAGATTTGAGAGCCGACGCTTCTACGTAGCGGGTGAGGTGGTCAAACGGCCACGATGACCCAGTGGTTGTTAGCCGAGGTGCTTGGAATTGGGCCAAGAGATCAATGCGGACGCGGTAAAAAGGGCGGACAGGGCAGGGTAATGACTGTAACGGAGCGGCGTTGTGGCACGGAGCGTCCTTGCGAAATTGGCAGTCTCCACATGACCTAATGTACAGACGTATGAAGTGCTACAAACCGTGCCAGTAGTATCGCAGACGCATGCGAGCACACGTTTTGAATCCACCTGCGTTACAGTGGCTAGAAGGGGGAAGTGTGAGCAGCGCGCCCGGCCGGGTGAAGCGCTTGGGGACGAAAGCGCAGATGGCGCTGCAGCACGCTTACACGTAAAGCCCCTCAATAGACTAAATAAAAGTAACGACATCTTCTTACTCCTACTCCTGTGCTGGTGCTCCTTCTCTCGGCTCCCCCCGGGCGCCGATGGTGGCGGCACCTAGACAGGGGATTCTAGCAGACGCTCCCAACGCTCGCCTTTTGGCACGCAGTAGACCGTGTGTGCGTTTTCTGCTTTGGCTGCATCGAAATGGGATCATGGCATGGGAGGTTAAAAATTAGGTACTCAAATAACTGCTGTCAGCAACGTTGCACTGCTTTATTGAATTTTTTGTGCTGCGCTCGCTTTGCATGTGGTGCACACGGCGGAAGTTGCGCGCACGCCCGAGCTTGCTGTCCATCCTAAGAGTGTTGTTTCCCAACGCTCGTGTTTTGGCGCACAGTGAATCGCGCGCCCGAATCAATTGTTTGTGGCATGTTCTGTCTTCGATTCATCCGCAGTGAAGTCATGGCATGGGAGATAAAAAATTATAGTTACCCAAACAACAGCCCTGACCCATGTTGCACTGCTTTATCAGAAATTACTGCACTGCGATCGCTTTGACTGTGGTGCACATGGCGGAAGTGGCATGCGCGATAGAGCTCGCGGCGCAAAAGTGAACATCCTCGGAGTGTTGTTTTCCGACCGGCGTCTTTTGCCCAATCTTATTCAAAATTTAACTCCGCCAACAGGAAGTGGACAGACATACGACTAGATTTGCGGCCTAGGCTTTATTTGAATGGATGGCGGTGTAATACTGCCATAAACCATTCTCTCAAAGGTGCGCTTGCACGTGCAGTCAGCTGTGCGTAGGCGCCTACTCATCTTAATTTTTCTTTATTTGTGCAGGAAAGCTTAGTGGTTATTTCGTAGTTACTATACCTCGAACAACACCCAAGCTAACGTTAAATAGATCTGACTGACGGTAGTTTCTTATTTTTTATTTGTAAATAGGCAAATACGGTTCCCTAGTTGCGCACTGTAACGCGGTTATGAGCACAATTTTGGTGTTGGGTTAAATGTTTGGGTTGAGTAGCAGCAATCAAAAAAGGATCTTAACCCCTGCTTCGCGCGCAGCTACAGCTCTGCATGACTCACTAGAATGTTGTTTGTTCAGGTGATTGTCGTCTTCTGTCAGCATATGCAATAATGGCTGAGAAGATAACATTGTCTTCCCTGGCGTAATTTCCATTCATAACGCACAGCAGCCTGGAGTGCCGCAGGTAATTAATCGCGTTCAGTCGAAGCAGAGTTTAAAAAAAATTCAAGTGGTGAAAGACCAACACGAATTTACTCAGCCCTGTTTGAAGCAAAACGTTGTTCATTTAGGAAGTTGACGTGAAACCCCGGGACCGCGATGGCTGCATCGAAACGCCCCGCCGTGGTCCCGTGTTCGAACCTGACCGCAGCAGCTGCGTTTCGATGGACGCAAAATTCAAAGGCGCCCGTGTGCTGTGCGATGTCAGTGCACGTTTAAGATACCCAGGTGGTCGAAATCATTCCCGGAGCCCTCCACTACGTGACCTCTTTCGTCCTTCTTCTTTCACTCCCTCCTTTATCCCTTCCCTTACGGCGTGGTTCAGGTGTCCGCCGGTATGCGAGACGGACATTGCGCCATTTCCTTTCCCTAAAAACCAATTTTCCAATTTTCAAGGAGAAAATGCACGCATCTACGTTTTACGGAGGTCATCGCTTGCATTCTCAAGTATTATCCACGCAGATATGGAGTATTCAGGCGATAGCTGCCGTTACTGTGCCTAGGAACAGTAACGACCTATTTTGGTAAGAAGCCTACCAGAACAAATACAGTCAGCAATGTGCGCAACATGAAAGCTAGACCTGCACCGCGAGCAGCTTGAACAGCATCGAGAACCAGTCTTTAGTATCGAGTTCGTGAGGGAAGGAGTCAAACTGCAACAAAAATAAGTGCAGCGATGCGCGATGTGCGCAGAATGAAAGCTAGACCTGCAGCGCGAGCAGAGTAAACGGCGGAGCTCTAACAACATGAAGCGCAAGTTCTGAGTGGAGCCCGCGAACGAGTCCGACTAGAACCAAACCAATACGCCACGTAATGCCTGCGACATCAAACCTGCCCCTGCAGAGCTTAGCAGAGCCAGCAGCATGAACGGCGGTTCTGAAACAATGAGAAGCGCGCATTTCGTAGCCCGCGAGTGAACGAATGCATCTTCAACCAAGCCAAACGGCATTAAGACTGCAGTCGCTCGCGCTTCACAAAAATGCTCCGAAAATAATGCGACAACTGAAGAATTGACACTCACATCGTAAAGACGCGTAACTAGCACATTATCAATGTTTTCCTGACCGATCTTACGAAGCCGAACCTTTGGGCGAGTCGCATTGTTTTTTCCGAACGGCATGACGAAAAACCTTTTTCCCACTGGTTCTTCGGTTGCTGCACTCGCAAGCGCAACAGAAACTCGGCGTCGCGGCAGCGCGTAAACGCCATCAGAGCTCGCGAAACCCTTCCCGCCAAAACTCTGCCGCACAAAAAGAAAACGAAGCGCGATTTCTACCCGCGAAATGTCGCCGGCATCTGCTGCGGAGCCAAAAAGCGCGCGCTAACACGTGACCACGGCGCCTCGGCCAATGGGAGGCTCGGTTATCCAGCGGCACGCTAAGAAGGGAAGGAAAGTCGGAAAGTTCAAAGCTTTGCGTTATTTATGCTTCATTAAGGGTTTATACTCACACGTCCGCTTCTGCGGTTTCAGTGATGGTAATGCGCGCTTTGCACGCGGCGATCACGGTATTTATTTGATCGCGCTTATATGGAGCTCACTATCCAACAGAATGATATTCTGGAATATAATTTGTTTGTTCAACAGAGTCGGAATTGATACTGATTCTACTCCCAATTCAGAAATATCAACATATAGCTGACTTACCGAGTTCATGTTTCATCTCGCATCAAAGTTGTTTTGAAACTAGTTGATTTTGTCTAAACAGATTATGCAGTTGAATATGCATTCAAACCACACGTTTGAATGCATAATAGTCCTGATGCACATACTTTATTTCACTAAATGAAGAGGTCTTGGATACTCGAAAAATAAAACCAAATTATGTGCTGGCACTTCGAAATGAATCTTCTTCCAAGCAGTTTTAAGTGACCCGCCTCAGTTTCAAATGAGTCTCTTTAACGAGACAACTCCCTCTCTTTGTTGGGCGACGTTGGAAAAAAATGGAGGCGGGTTATTAAAAAACTTCGTGATTTGGTTTGCAATATCCAACCAATGAAGAGCACAGCCTACCAAGAAATTGTTCTTCTTTAGAGAGCATGTAAGTTCATCAAGGCTATCGTGATGTAATTCGTTGTTATAAACCACATGGAAATTGTGAGTTCCAGTGCATCAACAAATGAAAAACGTTCCTGGCACGGGTACAACACGACGCCGTTGTAGCAGAACTTTCTGTGAATATGGATAGTTCTTTGTAGCATTCTACCGATTACAAGGAGCGGATCAAGGCACTGCTTGCAACCAGTCTTGAGGGCGGTTTTTCTAGCAGCATGCCCTATCATATAAAAACCAGGCTGCTGTCGCTTGTTTTCTCGTGGTAGGCATGGTCAGGGAAAAGCTCAGATTTCTTTAGCATTTCGGAAGCATATTCTATCTGTCCTCTATCTGCCCACGTTCACCCTCATTTTCTCAGTTATTGTGCGTCACGTGGCAAGAGGTAATTTTCGGCAAAACCTTGAGAGTGACTGCGCAGTTATCTTTCTCGTGTGCCAATCTTATGTGCTCAACGTAGACAGCACCATCCGAAGTTTCGTACAAAGCCTGCAGGAAACCATTTTTTTTACGCATTTAACCAGATGGGGTAAATAAGAAATAAAACAGGCGTCTTTCTTTGTCAACGGGATGAGCAAGACCGCTTCACGGAGCTATAGGAACCAGATATTCCAAACCTGCGCAGCTTAGAGCGGTTTCATGATGCTCTATCAGCTCTAAAAATATCTACCTTCAAGCCAGCGTTTTCAGCTAGGATCACGGCTTCCAAGACAATCTTCGACAAGAACGCTGCGTTCACGTTGACGGGCAAAGACGCCGAATATTATGGTGCCCACACCCTGTTAGAGGCTGAAACATGACCACGCCGCCTTATCCTTCGGAACACCAAACAGTGACAGATTCTTCTTGCAAGAATTATAGCTTGCGGTGCACCCAGGCACAGAAAAGTGGCAGTGTTTTCTTGGCATTTGTACGCATGCCCCGCACAGGAAAAAAAAGTGCATCTCTAGGCAAAACTGACTGAAACACGGGTTGCACGGTGCACGCCGAAAACAAGGCGCGTTGCCTTTGTACTGACGTGTAAACGTCGCCGAGCGCCGCCTGGCGTTTCCTTCTAAAAGGCCTCAGCGCGTCTAATACGAGTCGCTCCCGCTCCGCACACTTCCCCCATCTAGCCACTGTACCGGCGTGACCGCATTGTGGACCTACGTGGAGATATACGCGGTTGACAGCACGGAGGGGTCGAGAAATTACTAACAGCCATTTCCGCAGTCGAAGCGGTAGTTACAGCGGTATAAAAGACCGCCACGAGCGGCAAAGTCGTGGGCTTGAAGGCGAAGGGTGTGGGGCGATGCATGCTGTGAAGGATCAGACGGGAAGGTGAGGAGCGAGGCAACCCAAGGATCCGTCAGTTGTTCAGAAAGCATATGAGGGACATCGAACGACGTGAGATCGTAGGCGAAGAAGAGGCACAGGTGGAATAGCATGGGAGTGGTGAAAGTGAAATGACGTCGGCGTCAGAGTGCTTGCATTCAGAGCGATATTTGACTTGTATATCGAACTTCTGTAGACGTAAAGCTCCGCGTGCAAGTCGGCCAGGGTGTTTAGGGAGGCCAGCCAGCAGAGCGCATGATGGTTGGTGACAACGTAGATGGCCGGCCGGAGTTGTAAGGACGG
Source organism: Amblyomma americanum (assembly GCF_052857255.1). Lineage (NCBI taxonomy): Eukaryota > Metazoa > Arthropoda > Arachnida > Ixodida > Ixodidae > Amblyomma > Amblyomma americanum. The sequence goes on from NC_135498.1 coordinate 147,435,832, forward strand.
AACTTCGAGATAGCCCAAATGATGGCGAGACATTCTTCTTCAGTAAAAGACTAGTTGGATTCTGCCTCGCTGAGGGCGCGGCTGGCATAAGCCTCAACATATTCCGGACGCCCAGATTTTCATTGGGCAACCACTGCACCCAAGCCTATGCCACTTGCGTCAGTGTGAATTTCAGTTGCACAGTCGGGATGAAAATGGCAAAGTACAGATGGGGAGACCAGCAGGCAACTTCAACTGATGAACGCGGCATCGCAGACGGGTCACCAGGACGAGAGGTTCGGGCTGCCGGCGAGAAGCTGCGTTAAATGGGAGATGATACAGGCTGAAATTTTGTATGAAGCGGCGAAAGTAGGAACACAAGCCCATAAAACTGCGAATTTCCTTCAAGGTGGTCGAAGTGGGGAAGTCAGAGACGGTGCCAAATTTGGCAGGATCAGGAAGAACTCCATCCTTGGAGATGACAAGGCATAAAATTGTCAGCTTCGTGGCATCGAAGTAACATTTCTTCAGGTTTAGTTGTAGCCCGGCTTCAGTAAGGCAAGTAAGTAAGCGCTGAAGCCACAGGAAATGGGGAAAAAAGTCTTTAGAAAAAAAAAACGACAATGTCACCCAGGTAACATAACCACTTTTCCCATTTGAGCCCGCTGATAATATTATCAGTCAATCTCTTGAATGCGGCTGGGGCATTTTACAGTCCGAAAGGCATCACATTGAATTGCTGCAAGCAGTCCGGGGTGACGAAGGCGGTTTTCGGCCGGTCAGCGGCAGCCATCAGGACTTGCCAGTAGCGGAGTGTAAGTCTAAGGAAGAAAAAAACTGCACTCCCCGCAAGCAATCCAGTGCGTCGTCGATTCGGGTCGAGGAGAAACACCCTTGTGGATAATCTTGTTGAGACTGTGGTAGTCCGCACAGAACCTGATGGAGCCATCTTTTTTCGTCCCCAGGACAACAGGAGACGCCCAAGGGCTGTGAGAATCAAATCAAATCCTTTTATTCAGCATTTTTTTCCATAATAAGCCAGGAAAAAACACTGGGACATGAACAAAAAGGTACTATCCTAGTAGCTTGACGGGGTTCCTGCCCCTGTCTTGGCATGGGTAGCAGACAACAGGCACTTATGTACAAAACTTAAATAACGCGCTCAAACACAACATCGCATAAGTCATTTACAGGTCAGATTAACAACAACCATAAGACTGAAAACATAAAAAAGATAGAACATTCAAATACACATTTGTGTCAAATACAGTCTTTGCCACTCCAGAATCATAAAAAAATAGCAGAGTTACATGCTTTGTGATATGAGGTATTCTTTGCATTTTTTCTTTGAGATGTTACATATGTCAATATTATTTGCTTCCAATAGATTAAGGTACTTCGGTATGTGGTACTGTAGTCTGTGTAGGCCATAATTTGTGCGTGAAAAGGGAATTGACCAGAATTCTCTTTTTCTAATGGGATAGGGTGCTTCTGGATTTTTCCTGAGATTACAAAGCTTTATAAAAGTGACGCTGTCATCTGTAATGGCTTCTTTGTATTTCATAATGAGGTTAAATCCGTGGACATGCTGTAAAGAAAGCACATTAAAGGAGGAAAATAGTACTTGTGTATGGGCATCATAGGGAGCATTTGCTACGTGACGAATGGCTTTCTTCTGCAGCAGACGCAAATTGTTTATGTTGCGTTGGCTTGTGTCAGCCCAGATAAGGCTACAATAATTGATATGGGGGAGAAACAAGGAATTATAAAGCATAAGTTTAATTTTCACTGGAAGCATGTGCCGGAACCGAGAAAGCAAATCCGTAGCTTTCGCTAGGTTTCCTGCCACATGGTCCACGTGCGTATTCCAACTTAAGTTTTGATTAAAGATTACCCCTAAGCTTTTAACTTCACTTGCTAGATTTATTTCCTCTGATCCAAGCTGCATGTTGAGATCCCTAGTAATATTTTTTTGCACAGGCGCAAATAACAGAGCTTTTGTTTTGCTAGTATTGATTTCTAAACCGTTTGTTTTAGTCCACTGAAGCAATTTCATTAGTGTTGTATTTGCGGAAACCTTTAAATCGTTTAAGTCATTCGACTGGAAGAAAAGGGTAGTGTCATTTGCATATATAATGAAATATGCATGTCTGCTAATATTTATTATATCATTTATATAGGTGTTAAATAGTGTCGGTCCCAATACGCTGCCCTGTGGTACCCCTGCAGTAATATTTAGTACACTAGAACGCCATTCATTAATTACAACACACTGCTTGCGATGATTAAGATATGATTTAAGAAATGTGCCAGGAATACCGTGGAAACCATAATGGTCTAATTTGGTAGACAGGATTGTATGGTCGATTCTATCAAACGCTTTTGAGAAATTGATAAAAACACCCAAAGTAAGTATATTTTCCTCAAAACCTTTAAGCAATAATTCTTTCTGCGTTAAGAGGGCCAACTCTGTAGATCGACCTTTACGAAATCTAAATTGCTGCTCCGAGAGAATCATATGCTTGTCACAGAAAGACATTATTCTCTTGCATATAACCTTTTCTAATCCATTGGAAAAAATGGGTACCACAGAGATTGGCCGATAGTTTGATACATTTTTTTTTGTCACCAGATTTATATATAACACTTATTCTGGAACACTGCATGCTTTCTGGGAAAGTACCTGCTTGTAAGCAACCATTAAAGATAAAACAAAGTTGGTGTACTAGAAGATCGAGGACATATTTTACAGGTTTGATTTCTAAGTCATCAATGTCTCTGGCATTGCTGTTCTTTAGAGACATGAAAACAGAATATATTTCTTCATTAGTGCATGGCTCAAAGAATGCAGTTTTAGAATTTTGTGAGCTTAAGAATATTTTAGCGGCATTGCTGTCAACCGCGTGCGAACATGAGGAGAGAGTTGCAAAGTGGTCATTAAACTTTTCTGCAAGTTCTTCGCCCTCAAGTATTTCATCATTTAGTGTGAAACGAAATTCACCATTGTGGCGAGTGCTAGAGTTCAAGAGTTTGCCGAGTTCGCGCCATAAGACATCACTTTTGTACACGAAAAAATATTTACAAAGTGTTTTTAATTTTACGTAAAAAGTTTGTTACATTATTCCTGTATTTTTTGAAAGCTGCAAGGTCATCCAGGTTCTCTGTGTTTGTGAACTTCTTGTACAATTCTCGTGAACTTCTCGTACAAGGCTGTATGATGCCCCGTTGAAGCATATCGTCGACATTGCCGCGGATGACGCGGCGCTCAGTGGGCGACACGCGGTACGGTCGCTGGCACAAGGGGGCGCGCGCACATGTGTCAATTTTGTGAGATGGCCAAAGCACGGCCCAATCAAGGTTGGGAAATGTCGAAAGAGGTGCTGAAGCGTTGGAGAATGGCCAATATCTGGTCACGTTGACCGGGCGGGAGGCCGGTAGCGATGGCGCGATTAAAGACGTCCACGGGGAGAGGATCGGGCGTGGTCGCACAACAGACCAGGGCAGCAACCTCGGGACAAGCAGGGTGATCGGAGAAGTCGGAAGCAAGAGCAGGGTCCAGTTCTTCAATAGAGCCGAGGCATTCGCCGCGAAGAGACGACGGGCAAGGAAATGGGTTGTAGATACAAACGGCACAGTGACCATCAGAAATCGTGAGAAAGGCGAAAAGAAGCAGAAGACTATGATGGCGGTTGGCGACTGCAGTAGGTGTAAAGAGAACAGGGCTGCTGACGGCAGAGTCAGGTCACAACGGAACGATGGCAGAAGAGAAGGGAGGTAGGTTAGTATCACCAGCTTCAAGAAGCTTAGCGGAGCGCACAGGCATGTCGCACGAGGAAACGTTACACACGGAAGAAAGCGCAAGTTCATCAAGGGCACAATCAATCACTGCACGGTGGGTCGAGAGGAAGTCGCAGCCGAGTTTGACATCATGAGAGTTCTCTCCTCCTCTTTATCTATCTATCTGAGAGCACTCACGAAGCATAACAGACTCAATGGTATATGCTATGGCATTGACAAAAACGATTACACCGTGCAGGCTGCGATGGTGTGGATGCACTAATCACCGACACGACAGCGTCCGTGTCAACGAGCGCGAGAACAGGGATGCCTTCGACAAACGCCTGAATCACGTTAGCGGGACGAAACGAACTTAACGAGTTCGCAAAAGACGCAGTTCTTGCCTCCGAATCTGCGGCTTTCAGATTTCCTATGGGAGGGCATCCGGTCGCCGGAGTTCTGGGGAAATTGGACGTCGGCGAGGGGAAGGCGAGCGGCGAGTCAGATACTGTGAGCGAGGCATAGACGAGTCTGAAGAGCCTATGGGCAACGAAGGCTCTTCATCGTATCTGGTGCACATCATCTCCAGAACGAGGCAAGCGCTGACGGCAAAGATATGCGACGTGGCCCGGAAGCGCACAAGCGTAGCAGATCGGTCAAATACTCGGCGGTATGTTAAGTGTTCGTAGGGTATAATCGGGTGCGAGGAAACGAGGCTGGGGGAGGTGGCACGGACGAGGGTGGAGCACAATAAGCAGGACTGCTGCGGTACGCGGGCGGGGCAAGCGAGCACGGTCTCCGGGCGACGGCTTCAGCATATGTTAGGAATCATCCCACCGATTGTAAATGCTGACGCGCTCGTACGAGGCCAGCCAATCGTCGGCGCCATGGTCGCCCGTACCGCTGAATAGAGAACGGTCGCACTGGCGTTGCACCCCGAAACAAGATGGCAGGAATCGGTGGCGATGGTTGGGTCGGACCGTCTGACATAGAGGCCGGGGCGAGTAACTCTCGCTCCGAAGTTCCACGATGAGGACCAGGATGGGGAGGAGTCACCTCCACCAAGTGTAAAGGTGTTTATTCGAGGCGGGCGCAGATAGGTGGCAGCTGAACGAAGAGCGTCACCACGGGCATACTCCCAGGAGTCAATCAGCATCCCGAAATGCACTTCGTTGATCTCTTTGTCCTACCATTTGAACTCCTGCCGGTAGTTCCTATTGCCGCTTTAGTAATACTGCGTTAGTCTATTGATTTATGTTTGCACCAGAATCTTATGTCGAGCGCCTCAAAAATGCCCACTTTTCTAAAGGCCACTACGCTTATGTACTATGCTTAAGTGTTCAAAACAGAAAAAAAGAAAAAAAACTATTTTTTGCTAATAAAAAAAAACGTTTTCGTGCGGCCTCCATCTACGACGTGCCTGCAAATATTTCAAAACAGCAATGAAGCTGACGTCATGGGTGGGTATGCTCTTTCTGACGACAGCGGTCAAAGGCTGCCAGTCCAGTAAGCTCTTCGAAAAGACAGAAAAAGTTTATTTTAAATTATCTACAGCCCTGATTGAAGGCTTATTTTGAGGGACGGTGAATACATGGATTGCAAGTAAGTGCTATGTAGAGGTTTTGTTCGGAAATTCATCTTTATTGCCCCTTTGGCACGCTCTATTCCGGGTCGGCGCCAGTTTTGGCCTCATGTATGATGTACGAGGCGCTCAGTGGTGCCTTGTGTACAATGACCTTCGAGAAGCCTTCGAGGTGCAACCACCGCCCATGAGCGCAACATCTGTTTGCAAGGCGAGTAGCTGCTTAAGAGGCTTACAACCTGAGTTCCGTGGTCCCACCACACCACTCGCAACCATGATGGACACGAGAAAACTTTAGCGCTTGCAAACGAGGACGAACATAAAGAAGACAACGCGCACGCTAACTTTGCTCTGCAGACAGCTGTTGCTGTGTGCGACACGGTGACAGCCAGAGTGGCAGAAACACATACGGACGGGCCCGATAAGCTAGAAATGAACTTGATCACAGTGGCTGTACGGGCGAGTTTTTATGTGATGACACGGCGGCGCGCCAGACCATACGCACCCTGCAAGTGCCCAACCGCAGCTCCTCCACACACCACTCAGGCAAACGTCCTTTCATAGCGATAAGTTTTATAATTCTGAGGACTGACTGGACAGCTTCGTCTTAGTCTGTGCGGTCTATATGTGGAATGAATACTGTAAGCGTCAGATGGAAGCGTCGCCATCCGCGTGGAGGACATGACGCAGGTCTTCAATTCCGGTTTTCATTCAATGTCATAAGCAGAAAAGATTCACCAACACAGGTTACGAGTAACAAAAATGATCTTCGTTGGGCTTGTGCGCGATCCTCCGAGTACAGCGGCTGATTTCGCGAAGGAAGCGGCCGGCGTAAAGTGCACCCTACATTAGACATTGGCGCAACACAGCCGCCAGTTGTAGTTAATCGCTGTAGGCTTCTGACGACCCATCCCCGGAAACGAGACTGACGCCCCTCGAGAACTTGTAAGAGCCACCGCAAAGGAAGAGCTGCAAATTCTTATCTCTGTATTTCGTCCGACGCCTTTCGTCTGTGATGAAAGACATCGAGGGTTGTACCCACGGCCTCGCACAAAACTGCGCCATATGTCCTGGCATGCAGTGGAGCGCTACGGACTCCTGCTCCGGCAAAGCGTTCCACCACCCTGCCACTTTCGTCCCGTCTCAGCAATACCCTAACCCCATCATACTTCATGACGCACGACCTCTCCGCAGACAAGCACTTCTGCGGCTGATGTCAGACCACCAGCTCCTGTGCTCCTTCTCGGCGAAGCAGAAATATACTTCGCCACTGGCAGTATCGCTGGTTTCGCCTGCGAAGCTTTTCGCTAGATGGGCCCCACCCACGCTACGGTCAACGGACCCGGGACATTAAGGAGCACTTGAAGGCCAATGACCAAAAAGCACACCTTCCTCGACATCACTTGAGGTCGCCATAGCCACGACGGTTCTGTACATACAGTTGCCTATCGTCCTTGAGACAATCCTTCAATCCACGTCAGGAAAACTGACGGCGGCGACCTCCGAGGCTAAAGCTGACGTCGCAGTTTGTTCCGAATAACATCTTCCGCTAACCGACTCGATCCAACGACCAGGACGGCGGCCTTCCGCTTCTACAACATTTCAGCGATCAAAATTACCTTTGCTCGACGAATCAATTCAACGAACCAAACGGCCATCCTCTCAGGCGCTCTCAACGGCAGGTTGTCAGCAGAATCAACAACTTCTGATGAAATTTCAATCCCTGGTTCCGCCCACTCCATGCCTGCCCTCCTTGATACTGGAGTTGATTAATATAAGTCGTGGTCTAGCAAGTACGTGCGCTGAACAAGGCTATATAATTTTCCCACGGCCAGGAATCCGTACGGCTGGAGCCTTGTGGTGACGTCGGTCGGAACCTGCATCATTACAATAGCGATTCCTGATACACATTTTAATCAGTGCTTCCATGTGTGGGCGCACGGATGGAATTTGATACTTGGACTGGATTTCTGGGGGAATATGCTTTGGTCATCAAACTCTGAGACCTGAAATCTCAGGTCGACCCAGTGCGCCAGTGACGTCGCAAACAAGACAGGCATGCCAATTTTTCGCCTGTGCGATGACCATGTCCACAGCCGCCATGTGCAACGATGTTTATTCCTAGATTACTAGGGTGCGCAAGAACGGCCGCCCAAACAAAGATATTGCTGAAGGGAACCTGTCGCTACTGCTGAGCAGGCAAGTTTTCGTGCCGCAAGGACCTTCTGAACTACAAATAATGTGAAATAAGCTTCTGGCAAGAAACTCTAGCACAAATTGTGCTGCCATTTATCGAAGCAAACAACCATAGCCTATTTCGATGAAGTTAGCGGGCGCAACGAAGAGTCCGCGTTGTCGGTGTTCATTCGGAAAAATCAAGACGCTGGTATCATAGATAAGGCTGACCTTAATCCTGACGTAATGACACATCACACACAACGCCTGCAAACCATCCTTCACTGTTTCCGTAGCTACTTCGCGACCACCTCTATGGCGAGGCAGACGTCAGAAGCGAAAGATCAAATTATAGCGGATTAAAGCGAAAGATCTCTGCGTCAGCACGTCAGCACTTCTGTCGAGGGCCTTGAAAAAAAAAACTTGAAGTGATTCTGGCAGTCTGAATAAACAAGTCGGGATGAAATACTAAAGCTGTCAACGAGCCCATGGCTCTCGCCTCTTCTTCTAGTCGCGAACACGGACTGTGCCGTACACAGCCTAAGTAAAATGCGAATGAGCACTGTCTAGATCATTTTCTTTGCCACCACGTGGTGCATAACAAAGAAATATCAGGCGTATTTTCTATGCAAAAAATTACATGGCAACAACGAAGGCTCGATCTCTGGAGGTCTTTTTCTGTATTTAGCAGCGTTTCACCACTTGGCTACGGCGCAACGTATAGGGTATACGTAGGTGTGGACGCAATGGCTTATAACCCCGGATTTTAGACGGGGTAAACAAGTGGCGAAAACGAGACATTTGGAAAATTTTGCTGCTTGTTTGGACGAACTCGCCATTGAATAATGGCAAGTCCAGTCCTTCTTTCATTTGAAAACCAGATGGAAAAAGGCGATTGAAGCTCCATGTGTTTCGAAAGTCGTGATTATGTTTTCCAAAAGGGCTCAAAATGTCCGTTGTTTGTACAGAACACCCATTGTATGGTTTTGGAATAAATTTTAAGCGAGACATCGAGACGCCGTTGCGTTTGACAGTAATTTCAGGCAGCCCAAGAGCTAAATCTTGTGTAATTGTGCGTTCGTGTGCTTATTCTTCTTTATCGTCCTTGCTTGTTTGTTCGCGCTAAATTCTGACTCGCCCCATTTATCATTCTTTTGCACCCTTTAGTGAAAAATCTTAGACCGTTGTCTGTACGATTGTTTATGCCAAAAAATGCGACTTCTGCCATTGAAGGAGCATAGACCGCAAGGCTTAGCGGCACGAGCTAGCTGCAGTCCCAAATTCCGGATAATGGACCCTATATTGCTGCTACTAACAAGTCGAAATCGATAAACATGACCGCGAAGAAACCACGTTCTTACGCCCAGTGGTTTGCACGAGTTAAAGGTGCTTCCCTTAGTGTAGTTTTCTGCTCTTGGCCACTCCCAAAGAATGATTTGAACAAAACTGGTTGGCGTGCCTTGTCCGCTTCCATCACGTTCTCATACTTCCAACGCGTACGAAGAGCGTATATAAGCACCTGCGTGCAACGCTAAAACAATTCAATCCACCTGCCTCTCTTTCGAAGCAGGAAAACAGCATTTCGCCTCCCAACGATTGAGGTTTCAAGGGCAAGTCGTGATCACTCAGGGTGTTAGCCTAAACCCCGACAAGACGGCCGCAGTAGCGTCGTCCGGGATGCCCAGTGCAAAGCGAGCTGTGCGCAACTTTTTGGGCCTCTGCTCTCAACTTTTTGTGCAATACTTCCCCAAGATAGCAGAGCCGCTAACTAGCCTGACAAAAAATAGAGGCCTTTAACATGGGCGTTCAAAGGCTCAGAAAGGGCCTCCAAGTTCTGCCCATCCTTGGACACTTTGACGAGGAAGCGTACACACAGCTGCGCATCGAGACAGGCCACGTCGGCCTCATTTCGGCCTTAACTTGCTGACAGGATCTTGTTGAGACCATTCTATCTTAATCAAGCTGCACCTTATCCCTATCCGAAGCGAAAATTCTACCACTGAAAAAGAATGCCTTGCTGTCGTGCAGGCGATAACGATATTCTAGACGTGTTTCTATGTTCGCTATTTTAAATCATGAGGGATTACCACTGGCCCTGTTGGCTGGCGCACGTCAAGAGCATATCAAGGCGGATTGCTCTTTTAGCCTTCGTTTAAAATAATTGGACGTCCCCATCGTGTGCATGTCTGGCACGAAAGATCAATGCTGACTGCCTGTCACGTGCTCCTGTCTGATGTAGCTCAGCTGATATAAAGGATTGTCTCGTTTTTTATCCAACAAGATACATCCTCACTCAGTAACTCGCCGCCGTGTCTCTTAAAACTCGTACCGCCGTCATTTTGCTTGCAAGGTGGCGTCCTCTTGAAGAGGAATCACCACCAAACAGAAACTGCACTGCAGTGGTACCTACGGCGCTTGGCGACGAAGTTCTACATTTATGCCTTGGCGAGCTTTATTGTCGTCTCACAGGTTTGTCTGGAATGTTGGCATGGGTATGTCGTAGCTACTATTTGCTCACAGTTACTATCTGCGTGAAGGGCTATGTTAAGACGCGCAACCATTCCTAACGCAGAAAGGCGCCACCTGCGAAATCGACTGGTCTGCTGAAACCCACTTCCCACCAGGTCACGAGGGACTTACTTGGCCCATTTCCAACAACTTTAGCATGATGGTTTTTCACGGTGCCCCTTAAGTCGCTTTCAGCGGCGCACAATCGGCGTTTTCACCAGCACGTACTCAGGAAATTACGGGACTCAGGGGCACAAGTCATAAAAAAACAGCATTCCACCTCCGAACAAATGAACTCACTGAGCGGCTCATTAAGACATTGCACATCAGTGTTATGTGTTTCACTCTTGTGTCCAAGCTTTCTCAAAAGCACAATAATGAGAGATCTTGAGTAAGCCACCCGGCGATATGATTTGCATGTTCAGCGTTATTCACTTCCATTTTTAGCAGAGCCCCGTGCCGCCATCACTCCGTGGAGCGTCTCTCGCAGGCACCCGGAAAAATATTTTTCAGCCGCAGTAAGAGCGATAGGACGGTCCTCCGGCACGTCGTCTGCTACATCAAGCCGGAATCGCCGACGCGGCTATCCTTTGCGGTCAAGGGAACCTCGTTTGTGTTCGCACGCAGATCGCTCACGGGTCGGAGTTCCTGACTTTCATAACAGGAAAAAAAAGAGTAAGTTTGAGTGTTTCAAAACAAAAATAGGCAATATGACTGCCGTCCCAATAGGAAGCATTCGCGTGAGGACATGAAGTGGGACTAGATGTGGGATGTTCTGCACATTGCACTTGTTCTGAGTTCTTCTCTTGTTCTTGTTTTTTTTTATAGCAGAGATTGCAATTGCTCCTTCTTTTTTAGTTTTTTTTTTCGGTTGGCAGTAAAAAATAAAAAGAATTCAGCAAAGAAAACACTAAAATACGGCGGGCCTTCTTTTTCGTAAACATAATCGAGCATCTGCTGAGAATTTGGCAATTCGCAAACTATCATGGCAGTATGTCGCAGAGAACTTAAAGCATCAAAAAAAGCGACTCTCATAACTTAATATTGAAGCGCACTGAATGAAATAAATACAACGTGAGCGGCAAAACGATACACACGCGTGCACGAACTGATGTCACGAGCCACTGAGACGAGGTCTTGCAATCGGAACTGAAATCCGACCTTTCCACATGGTTGCCTAACTCATCAGTGCTGCTTTAAAATGAAGTGCTCAGTGTAGCTTTCTAGCCATCCAGGAGCGCGCGGCACTACAGACGCCAAGATCGCCGACCAACGGGCTACGTGCGCTCGAAGTTTCATTTTTCACGTCGCCTCCTTGCCTCGCGTTGGAAAATGAAAAAAAAAAAACGGAACCAAATAAATTGCGTTATACAATCAAACTAAATGCCGCAGTTTGTTCAGAAGCGCCGTTTTGAATTTTTTTGCGGCAGGTGCAAAACATCAGTCATTTATCACCGATATCGCCGATAGCGCGGTAAGGTAAAGGTGTGAAAACAAGGGGTACACATCTGTTTAGAGAACTAGCGTCAGCGTTTGTTCCCTGTTGAAATTTCTCAGTGGCCGATTTCTCATCACCGAAATTTTACGCAGCAGGTGCTATTGCAAAGTCAGTGATGCTGTTCCGGCACAGTAGGCCTGCTTTAGCAGGCAGCTGAGAAGGAAATGAAGACTGACTGAATATATACATTGTTATCATGAATGAGCGGTAAAAAAGGAAAAACTTTTTGCGCAGCTCCTGGCATGCGAAAGACTAGGCAGCTCAGAATCGCTGAATGACTTGGGAAATGTATTCTGCCCTGCTAGGGAAACGGTATTCATTGAATGACGTTATTGAATCGCAGTGCACTGCGCCGTTAAAATATGACAGCACGTGACTTGGCTATGATCAATGTCCATCATTCTTATCGACGAAAAACATCCCGGCCTCGATTCAGAAGCATTTATGAAACGATGAGGTTTCAATCGAAGCCTTCGATAAAAAAATGTACAGGTCCTTAAAGACCTGTCCATGTGTCTACCATTTGATTCCCGGTGCCGTGTTTTGGGGAATGCAAGCAGTTGTTAGCACGTGGTTATTCTGGGTGCTCACCGGAAATTTCTCGCATCTATAACCCTAAGCGTCCAAGCCGCCGCGCTCGCTCAGTGATTACGGCGTTCCTCTCTTCACCCGAAAGACGCGGGTTCGATCCCTGCCGTGGTGGTCGAATTTCGATGGAGGCGAAATTCTAGAGGCCCGTGTACTGTGATATGTAAGAGCACGTTAAAGAACCCTAGCTGATCGAAATTTCCGCAGCCCTTCACTACGGCGTCCCTCATAGCCTGGGTTGCTTTGTCACGTTAAACCCCCACAAACTATAAACCATAAAGAGTCCAATGTGACTTCACGGCACAACAACAGCATAGAATATTGCAGCTGAGTAGCAGCGTCATTGTAAACACCTTCGACTTATGCCAATGGGAAGATGCACCCGCATTTGCCTTTATCTGTTCCAGCAGTTTATAAGAGATAAGCAGAAGCCATTGCTACCGTTGCTGCGGCGCAAATAAGACGCACAAGATGTTGTTCTCAAAAGCTGTCTTTCACTGTGTAGCTCGGAAACACTAGTGCCACGAGAGGTTTGCTTGCGAAACGCTAAAGCGGTATTTGCTTCGAAACGAGGCAAGCAGAGCGACGTGCTGCAGAACATACATTTTTCACTGCGCCTGCACAACAGTTCCCCAGGCGCCCGCTAGTGGTGTTCCGCTGAGGGCTGCTGTACGGACCCCTGTTGAAACCGTAAGTGTACCACTGTGTACGTTTGTGCTGAACATAATACATAGGACCACGTACTGCCCTATGTAAGTTTTGCCTATAGGCACTCCGCACCCGTTAGGTGCCTCGATCAGCCGTCAGCTTGTGTTTAGTGCCGCCACACGGCCAGTTCTCCACCCTCGTTTGAAAACCTCTGCCTCCGCTGCCCATGAACCGGGGGAGAAGGCGTCTATGGATGACGTTACACTACTCATACCTGAGAGATATTGGCGCATAAATGATGCCCGATGTTTTCTTGAGGGGATAAACATTCATGATCGTCATCATCAGCCTGAATACGCCCACTGCAGGACAAAGGCCTCTCACATGTCTCTCCAATTAACCTTGCTCTTTGACAGCAGCGCCCACCGTATGCGTGCAAACTGCCTAATCTAATCCGCCCACCTAACTTTCTGCCACCCCGGACAAGGCGGATTTATAGTGGTGGCGAAGGCTGGGCCGAAAAGTGGTTTAGCGCGACTGCAGCACAACCAGAGGATGGGGGGGCAAAACACTCATATAAATAAATGATAAAACTACGAAATTGGAATGTAATCTGCCAATAGAAAAGAAAAAATATATTAGCACCTTGTTTTATGAAAGAGGTAAGTCATTTTATTAAAACCTGGCAAATTTTGTATTTTTGCAACACTCTTGACCTGCCCCCTATTCATGAGTGTGCGGTGCATTACAGCGCGTCTTTGCAGGCCTTGTTTCGATACCCGGCTAACCCGGCCACAGTGGCGGGAGCTCACGAAGCGATTTCTTATCGCCAGCGGTCTGCGATGGCGCGCCTGGTAAAGCGTATAAATTTAGCTCGCCGGTCTCAAAATGCTCCTTTTGCGAAGTTTTCGTCGTCCTTGCACGTCGCTTCTTTGTCACCGTTCGGTAAGATTTGCACCCCGCTGCACCGCTGCGGCAGTTTTCTCGGTTTTGTCGTTTCCTTCGGCGTGCGGCCAGTGCGAAGTCTTTTTCCGTCTTTGCACGCTTCGCGCTCTTCTTTTGAAGCGCTTAGCGCTTCATTTCAAGATGAGCTTGCGGCATGTGAAGAAACGATGCTCCGTGGTACACTGCGACAGCGTGGGTAGTACCATTGGTGTCACGCTACATCGATTCCCGCTGGACTTTCACAGGTGTGTCGTCTGCTCTAGGTATGCGCGATAGCTTCGATATGGTTTCGCCGGGCTGTTCGCTCGTGTTTCATAGCTGTAACCCGTTCGTGCGTACTTGGATTCATGTTTTCGGGGATATTTATGTACTACACTGCAGGGCTCACACTTTCAGTGCTGAGGTGTGCGAATGTCCTTGCCCCGCGAATGTCCTTGCACTTCACTGTACGCTGTACTTCATGTGTACTTTTGTTGACGTAAAATTACTTCAAATTGATCCGGCTAACGACTAGAAGTACTCTGGAGATGGTACGCCGGCTCAATGTATGGTATTTGCTCCTACGTTGAGCACGTTTGAGGGTGCTAAAGCTGGATTTAACATTGCCTTGCAGATGTAAACGCACCTGCTATATTCTTTCAGCTGAAGAAATTAAATGTGAAGAATAATCCCAGTGTGCTCTATGGTCTGTGTTGATGCGCCTACTTATGTCATGTTATGTTTGCTTCAATTGAAGCTGTCGTAGCATTGTTTTCTATACTTTTCAATTTCCTGACAACGTTCGTGGCACTTCAGGGCTTTTTCCTATCTGCACTGTGACTATTGAGATGATTAGCCAACTTAAACAATACTGCTTGTGCTGCCTGTGACATGTATTTTTTGTTTGTGTGCCAAGGGTGTGCTTTGTGACTGTATTTGTTTGGTTGCTGCAATAAACAATGAATATGAAACTATGAAAACCATACTTGCCGTACACTCTATTGCGAACTGTGCACTTGAGCCAGTGTTTTGTGCATCATACCTTGCTGTACTCAAAAGCTCTCAAAAGTACTAGCACCAGTATTTGCACTACGAATCATGCATGCTTCGCCAGTGTCTGGAAGTGTTGCTGCCTTTCTATGCTGCCCCTCCTTTACCAGTCACTTTCATTGCGTTCCCAATTGCACATTAACAAGGCCATAACTAGCAGGAACTCGAGCACATTTGACTGGCAAAGGTTGGGGCGCGCTGAAAGGCAGCAACCTTCGAGAGATACGGGCTCGAAAACGCGGTTTCTACAGAAAGACCGCTTTATAATTCGCGCCAAAAGCATACGTATGCGTGACGTCATTCTACGTCACGTTTGCGTAGTTTGCCCCCCAAAATCCAGGGGGCGCTGGAGTGCCCATGAGCCGCCATTTTTTGGACCAATGGGCGTCTATGGAGCCTTCGCTACCAGTATACATCTACCTTGCCCCGGATACGATTCACATTACATGCCCTGACCAAGCCCCTTTCTTCCTCTTGATTTCGACTAGGATGTCATTAACCCGCGTTTCTTCTCACCCACTCTGCCCGATTCCGGTCTCCTAACTTTACACCTATCATATTTATTTCCATGGCTCGCTGCGTTGTCGTTAACTTTAGGTGAACCCTCTCCGTTAGCCTCCCGTTTCTGCCCTGAAGGTGGATTCTGGTAAGATGCAGCTGTTGTACACTTTTCTACATTACCAGAGGCCAGTTACGATGTGAAATTATCGCTTTGGAAAACATGAAAGAGGCTATGTCAAGCGACTGAAGCGATGTGTGGAATAGGTGTATCGCGGAGACACACCTCAAGTGTCCGTCAAAGACTGACGGTGATAAAATTAACGGTGCTCACCCCTTATATTTATGCTTGCTTTGCGCAGCTGTACCTCTGCTGACAGTTTAATGGTGGGAACAAAGCGCTAATGCGGGTGTCACGATAGCACACTTCGCCGCTATTGCATTCTTCGAGCCCAGTGGCGTCCTTTCTTTAACTATCGTTCCAGAAGCCTGCATTGTGGCACAAGGTCATGCTGTACAGCGAAGGTTCTGAAATCCGCCAGAAGCTGACTAGTTTTATAAGTGTAGTTGCCGATTCGTGTTTGCCTCGCATTTCGCTTGAGAATTCGATGGCTTTCTCTCCGCTGCAAGAACTTTTATGATGGAGTACGGTACACCTGATGTGAAAAAAAAAAATCATCGCATCTTAACAGAACAAATCAAAATCGTAATTGCCGCGCTGGGGAACATTTGGCTCGGTTCTCATGTTGGGCCAATAATGTTGTGGTTTCCAATGCTTTGGTGTTCCAATTGAAGGTGTGCTCAGGGTGTGCTTTTAAGTTTTGTGCACGTTTTCTGTGCATCAAAAAATTCCTTCGTCATGTCGGCTCCGCCTCTTTTGAAGGCTTCAGCGCTTCAGCTGAAGCTTTCTGGAGTCTGAAAATGCTTCGTGGCTTTCTTACACATTCCTGCCGAGTCTTGTGGTTGTAGTCAAGAACACAATAGATTAGGCCCCGTGCTGAAATATCGACAAGGGAAAGAAAGGTAGCTGTTCTAAGAAGCTGCTCGCCAGGTGCGTGCAGTTCATAACACCTGGGGTAGGGCTCGGCACCTGCACCCGGTTTCTGTTCCATGGATGAGCCGCGCCACCACTGGCGTTTGGAATTTTGAAAGGAGTTATACAGCTGACAGGAATCCCTACGGGCAGTGATTGATTAACCGAGCGAGCAAGCCGTATACACTCGCCTGAAAACCGTCCGCGTGTTTGAACCCCCCTCCTCATTGCGCTGCCACATAAGGTTGCACAAGACGCTTCCTTTTAATGTTTTAGTGCTAGATCTTTCATTCCGTCACTTATCTGTTGTCCATGAAGTAGCTCTGCCAGCTGGGTTGTGGACGACCTGCCTTAGGCTGTCCACCTAGCTGCCCACCTAGGTCCCGTGGCCTTGTGACCCCATCACACCCTGCAAACCGTTGCAGGTGGAAGTTAAATTAGCCATTAGTCGCTAGAGATTGCTAGAGAAGCGCTAGATGAGTTTTATAAGCCCCACCGATGGCAGCGCTTGTCATCACAGGGCAGGGGCACATGGCTGTACCACTACCAGGAGTGGTTCGCGTATATGGTCCTTCGCGTGTATGGTATTTAAGCCATTAACATTATTTCGCCATACCCTTAAGGCGGAGCTTCACTCCGAGTTGATCTATCTTTGTCCGAAGCCTCCTTGACCTTGAAAACCAAGATTCAAACTGGAACCCAAGAGAATGCCGAAATACTTCCGCACGTAATTGGAATTTGGCCTAACCACGCTAAATAAGCCGCCATTTTGTAGCGAGAGCTACACTGGCCTACCAGTCGAGCATTTCGCGGTACATGGGAGAGGCCAGTTGTGCGCATGCGCCGTTACAATGGCAACAGAAGAGGAGCAAAGTCAGGCGTGGGCATCGCCTTCGCCGCGGCCGCGCGCCCGCTCCACCGTCAAAGCCGAGCGTGACGTCACGCGGATGAGCCGTTGTGCGCATGTGCCGATACTATGGTAACCAGACTGACCCCAAATCTGCGCCGCGTTCTTCGTCGCCGCCTCGCCGCACGCTGCTCTATCCCCCGAACCCCGCGTCGCATGCGCAGGATTGCCTGTAAAAGGCGGAGATGTAGTGGGCGTCTTTATCACAACGTTTGACGTACATGCAGAGAAGTAGTGTCCAGCCGTTGCTAAACGGCAATGTAGACAAGAGAAGAATCCTGAATAATCTTCGGATCCTGAGGTTGTCGTTTGGCATTTGGCTTGAACCAAATAAGAACGCTGAAGTCTGTGTGTACGTGAAACAAGGTATCACTGCTGTCAACATCTCCCTTCGATTGTGGTGAATAATGGCGCAGCCTGCTTTGTTCGGCTTCTGGAAAGCGGCATTATCATCCATAGAGTCTACGTGGCAGTGGGAACATCTTTTAAGTAGACCATTGATGTGGTTGCCACGTGTATACCAGCCTACGGCACGGTTTCACAGTTTTTAACTTTGATTTCAACAGGAAACAGGACTCTCTTATTCAGTGTACGAAAGAAAATTTTGACTTTAATTTAGCTTCGGACGCTCATGTCCACACTACAAAATGGGGAACTACTATAGAGCTTGTATAATAAAGAGGCTCTAATAAATCGAAATACTCTATCGACAAAATTGAGACCACTGCATGCTACTTCACAGATCATCGGACAGTCTTGGTCTCTGTCAAGCAAAATGAATAAAAGATGTGTATACCCAATGACTCTCATTGCTAAACATGCAGTGACCACAACAAGTTCAGCCAGTGAAAGGTACCTCTCGCTACGTATATCCTAGCATAGCCGAGCTAAGCCACTGGCAATTTTTTTAATATTAGAAGGCTAGCAAGCTATAGCCTTAAAATGGCATGGAGGGAAAATATAATGCAAACGTGCTTCTGACGAAGAAGGATTTTAATTTAACGATCTCATGTTTTTTCATCCCCCCTCCCCGCCCTGTGGCGTTAGTAAACGCTAACATTTTCATCCTAGCGTTTTTCTCGAAGTTCGATCGCATCCCATAACACAGCAGTGGGTCTACAAGTCAATGGGCCCTGCTCTTCTGCGGAGTGATACAGTGCTTAAGAAGGCGTACAGCCGCTTCGTGAGGACGCGCAGACACTGCCGGAGCGGACTACTCGCGCGTTCCTGACAGAGAAGCGCGCACGACCCGCCGAAGTGAGATGCGCAGGGTGACTATGCTACCGGTCTTAAAGACAGACGTGCTTCTCGGCGTTCCGTCTAGTGAACGGTTGCAAAGCCCTGACTGCACTGAATGAATACTTGCTCCCAGATGATGCTCAACCCCAGCAGAGTCCTCTCAACACCTTGATGGGCAGTGAATTAACAGTTTAGAGCAGGAAAGCGATGCATCGGAATGATGGCGGAAAGCGATGGTTTTCGTCAGAGGGTTTTAATTCACTTGCACGGTGATGAAGTGTTGGTGTGGAGCCGAATCCGCCTGCGAGGTTGCTCTGAGAAGCTTTTACGCCGCCACTTCGGCCCGTTCGAGGTACTGCGCAAGCTCAGTGACATCAACTACAAAGTGTTTTCGTTTCTCCTCCTGGCAGGCGACATTCGAAATTGCAAACGTCGCCAGACTAACGACCTGCCACGCCTGCTAGAATTTCTCGTCGAAACCCGGCGCCAGATGCATTTCTGGTAATCCGTGCATTCAAGCCCACCGTTGTTATGCTTGTCCATGTGGCATCGGGTTGATGTCCAAAGCAGTTCAAAGAGGTTGGGCATTGCTATACTTCGAGCCGATTTACTAGCACCGCCATTCGGTCCAAATAGGTTCACTGGCTGTTGCTGTGCCCTTGAAGAATAGCATACCGATGAGGGGTATTTGTCAAACACGGAAAAAATCAAAGCAGAAGCGTAGCCACTATATAAGGTGGACTGATGCTTAGTTTTTCCGCTCGATCGCCTGCCTCTTGAGCTGGGGATGCCTAGTGAAGCTCTTATTGAGCCATATCAAACTCCTTCATTATTTGAATTCAAAAGAAGTAGTTTTTCGCCCAAATATTATACCTTGGCCTGAAAAAATCCAAACTGTTATCTATCGAAATGAACACAATGCTAAGTTTTTACCTCAACATCTAATATTTCACAAACTCTGAAAACAGTTGAAAACTAAAGCTAAAAATGACGATTTTTGAACTTAGCACACTGTGGATCGCGCAAAAACTTCATTTTAGAAGGTGCACGTGGCATTTTTGTACTGTTTTGTATTAGTATTGTTTTACTGTTATTTTATAGTACTGTATTAGTAGCGGCGGATAAATATGCCTACAAGAAAATGACGGAGGACGTGCTGCCACACTAAATGTTTTGAGAAATAATATTTTTGCGTTCGCTAGTGGGCATAACATGCACCCTTTTGCAGTGTGGGGCATGCCTGCAACAAGGAAGTCAGTGCTGTGCAAATGACAGGCTTAGAAAAAGTTTCGAGGGCAAAATACACACAATTCTGCGCAAACTCCCTAAAGGGTTGCATACTCTACCGCTTGTCGCTAAGACTATTCATAATGCTGGCACCTACAACGCCAAGAAATGTGTAAAATTTGGTGCGCAGGTAGCAAATAACAAAAGAAAAAATGTCATCGTTGTAGCCGCAAGAAATTGCAATGAAGATAGACCCAAAAAATATTAGTAAGGTAGACACAGATTGGTTTCAGTGAATAGTAAAGAGTATCCGGATATAAACTGCTACGCATTGCTTGAATGAGTTCATTTCGCGTGTAGCTCGTGGTAAGGACTGATACTTGCAGTGTCGGTGCCGATTTAGAACTAGGAGTTTGTGTCGGCTATTTTGGCGGGCTACCTCTTTTTTTACTGAGTTTTTATATCTTTATAAGTCTACATAAGCACAACTGAGTGCGTACAAGCTGTTACATGGCGCCCGAGTTGGAGCCCATGCCAGAAAGTATTTTCTAACAAGAGAAATAATTAGCTATCCAGGAAAATACTTCCCAAAGTGAATGATCAATATGGTCACCGACGTCTTCGATACTGCAGTGTGAAAATTTGGAACATCCCACCCTCTGTCTCGCTTTCACCTGAAGTTAAGCCGCTGAAAAAATTTTCCCTCTCTAGAAATATATCTCTGTTTCTTTGTTTTTGGGGTTATATTTTTTTACGTGTGATGTATAATACCGGTGTTATCATGATGCCTGTAGCAGTTTTTTTGGTGTTTTGCGATATGTAATCTCAGGATCATTTTTCTATTGTGTATATATTTCCTATTTTTACGGCGCAACTTCAGTTTCATTAGAATACGTACTTTCTGTTCTATATATTTCCTTGTCGCTCTGAATCGTCAAACCAAATACTTGTATTTTAAATTTGGATCCATCAATAGCCACCGGCGAAGGGTCCTTGTATTTCTTTATAAGCATGACGTCTATACATTGAGAAATAAAAATTTAAAAAATGATAATTTTAGCATTTTAGAAAATTTTTGCATTTTGGTAATAGAGGAGTCTGTGTGCTGCAGCTGTGCTTGATCACACTACCTTACCCTGCACTGCAGCAAGTTTACGGTGAGCGCTCGTGTCAATGCTCCGAGAGGAACAACATACGTTTCAAAGCCACCGTGAACGAGGGAGAGAGAACCGCAAGCAAATTAACCAAAAAGAGCAGGGAGCGCAGAACCCTGCAGCACGGTCTGCAGTGACAACCAAGCAGCGCAATCGGAGAGGGATCCATTCGCCGGATGCAGCTTATCTCAACGTCAACAACGCAGACACGGGAGCAGCGAGGCGCTGCCCTCGCGGCAGCGGCAGCAGTTTGCATTTCGCCCTCAGCTGCTCAGGCGTGTGCTCGCGGTTTCAAAAGGCAATGCCCGACCTGAAAGGAAAAGTAGCCCTGATCACAGGTAAGCTCATGCATGAGCCACAACGTCATCTCGTGGAGGTCCTGCTTCGTTTCTCCCCTGCTTCTTCCTTGGGTTTGAATGCTCTGTATTTAGGCGGATAACCATCCAGATTCTCCCCACGGCCTCTGCAGGTTAACTGTTGGAAAGTAAAAAAGCAGGAGCTCTGTTTGCCGGTACCTAAGAACTGTCTTTATTCTTGTTTCTGCACACGAAGTAAATATCGCTGACCCCTGAGCTGGCAATGTTTCTGATGCGGAAACAGTGTGTATCAAATGACACCGGAACATTTTGGCTCTGATCTTTCATTTTCCTGAATCGCAGCGCCTAGTATCGTGGTGGTTGTTGCCCAGGGCCACATGTGAATATGAGTGGGGTCCTTTCTGTATTGAAGTACTTCTTGACGTATACATCTGGCCTCGTGCGAAATTCATGAGCGCCTCGTTTGAGGTTGCTTGGCCAGCGACGGCTTCGTCCTTCAAAGCAATGTGTCTAGAAAGGTTCATGCTCTGAAGCAACGTTTCACTCCTCCGTATCTGATGAAAATGCGTGCCGCGTATGAATACAATAAATTGGTTTTATTTCATTCTTGTCGCAATCGTCGTCTTATGTATAAAACGTAATTTGGAATGTTTCCGGCTCTTTCCGGTTTCATATCATTTCGTAACTTTCATTGCCCTTGCAATTTGTGTTCCAAGCCGCGACCATCACCTGGTGTATAATTAGATCGAATTTTGCGCTAGCTTACGAGTATGTTTTGTTCTCCCATTCTGTTGCTCCTGCTGAACCTTCGACAGGCAGTTTTGCATTGTAATGTTTTTTGGATTTCTCTCAAGGTAACCACACATTATTCTTCAATAAGATATTACTGAGAGGACTTCCTCAGTTTTAAAATGCACCGTAGAAAGATGACCTTATGCACTTCGCGATGTCAATACTCGGTAAAGATCCCCAGGAGAAGTAGAAATCAATCCTGAGTATTCTATCAAGAGAGCTCATTCTGTCGCTTCCCCCTTTCATTTGCTTCATCATGCCTTCCCTCATTACGCAGTTCAGCTGAGCGTCTTGGGTAAAATAGTTAGCGCCTTTCCCTTCCTTACATCAAAACCAATCAAACCTAACTACGCAAGTTCACACAGTGGCATTTGTCGGCGCGTGGTTTGCACAGAGTTCGATTTAGTTATTTTCATAAAGTGAAACCTGCATAAGGGTATTGCAGGACAGCAATGGCTGAGGATTTTTAAGATTTCTTTGCACATTTTTTAAAAGCTCCCGAGGAAATGAAAATGTACAAAGAAATCGTTACAATCAGCATGCTATGATATACTATCAAAGCAATCCAGAGCTTTTTATTAGCCTCCTTGTCTCTTGTCGTGAATGTGTGCTTTTTGCCTATCTCTAGTTTCGTCTTGGCCGCATTTAGGCTTCCTCCGTTCTGAATGTAATTTTCGATTCTCTCAATTTTATACTTTCTTTTGTCGGCTACATTGCCCTTAAAAATTAGCTATGACAGTTCTGCAAGAATAATTCAATATATGGAGTTGCCGGTTTTCGTAGTTTGGTGTTTCCGAATCATGTCTCTCATCTCCTTAGAGGAAGCTTCCCAATATATCCTCTCTAGCTATATTAGCCCCCCCCCCCCTCCCCTGTCTATTTGGCCTTCTGGAATGATATTTGTGACACTACCATTCATTGCTAGAACGCTGAAGTCGTAGCCCTCGAATAAAGCAGAATATCGTTCCGAAGCGAGATCTTTAAATTTTCTACTTACTTTCTTCTTACCCATAATTCGTTGTCGACCTCATTTCTTACTTATTTCTTCTGTTGTCTGTTCAAATGCAGGATAATTCGATACTTCACCGTCCTTACTCACTACATGGCACCTTGGTGAGCCCCTCCACATATGCACGATGCCAGGGTGCACGCCCAATATTAAGTTTATTTAATTTTTCGTTTCACATTTATACTTATCGAAGTGTACTTCCGGTCCTGCCATGTGCGAAAGCACGTATTTATGTAGCGCAAACTATTTCATTGTGCGAACTATATTATTAACTCCCCTTGCTATTCCTTGTACCTGTGCCATAGTCTTCGACTGCTTGGTTGCCTGTCTGCTTCCTGCCTCTCTTGGCATTGAGGTCAACTATTGGCGTTTTTATTTGTCTGGCTATTCTTTGTCTTCATAGAGTATTTCGGCTACCTAGCCAGCGTGACTAGATGTTGGTGCGTAAGTATGTATTTCCTTCTATTTGTACAACTTATTAAGCTTAATTACGATCACTGCCACACTCTTATTACAGTACACCGGGTGTTTCACCTAAGATATTAGAAAATTTGCAAAAATAGGCTTTTTGAACAAGAAGAGCGTTTGTTTCGGAATAGCACTGTCATTAGTGTAGCGCTTCACAATTCAGCTAGGAGGTGCTAACTAGTAATATGGTTAACTAATATTGAGCGGTTAACTTTTTAACCATAATTGTTAGTCACACTTAATAAGAAGCGTGTATACTACCAAAACTATTATCCATATCAGTTTTTAGAATTTCAGAAACGCAGTTGCCTTCGGCGCAGCGGCCACACCGATTTTATCTATATCAAGAAGTTACGTGCACTGGAACGTTGCTTTGCCTGAAAGCTTCTTGAAAGCGTATGTATGTTGTCCGAATGTAACCAAAAAATTTGTTCGGCCACAGCGCCGAGGGTAAATGAATTTTAAACACTCTAAATTTGATATGGATAATAATTACGACGAGCTACACTCCTCTAAATAGATTAGGGGACTAACAATATTAGTTAAAAGATAACTACTAAGTGTTAATTAACCAGCCGGGAAGTTATCACGTATTACCTGTATTCTGATGCACAACACTGCTGATAATGATATACCGGAAAACGCGTTCCGCTAAAAGCCATTTTTTTTTTAAATCGCAAAAGTTTTTAGGTGAAACACGCGGTAAAATTCGCTAGAATTCCTTTATATTCCCACACCTAAGCTGAACTGAGACAACACATCAAATGCCCCCCCTCTAGCACTCACCTCTCCTCCTGACCTCACTAAACCCTATTACATGTCATTTAATACCTGAAATTTCCTGGAGCGTCACTCCTATGCTAGCCCAACTTCATAATGTAGCGTTAAAGGCCGTCGGAAAGTCTTCCTCGTGGTCTGTCCGGGTAGAGAGATTTTTAGCACCGTTCGCATCGTCACAGGTCATTTCCCCGCAACTGCTGAGCACCCAGTCGCGGTGAAAAAAAAAAAGGGGGGGGGGGGGGGGGGCTAGTAAGCAGTTAATAGCAGGTGGTAGCCAAGTGCTACAACAGGGTGGCCAAATCTTGTTCTCGTAAGACGGTACGTTGTAAGCTCTTGTCAGCTGAATCAGGCAGCGCCCTATGCCTGGTTATTCAGTTACATCTACACTCAGAATATTTTTTTGTTAACCGGCGAAATATACGGCGCCACAGGAATTAAAACAGTGGTCCTCTTGCACGCGAGGCGGATGTTCTACCACGACTCTATCGCTACGTGCTAAAATGGCGTTGCAAATCTATTCAATCTTGCACGCTGCAGACCACACTGTTGGGCACGTCTGTACACACGTTATTCAGAAAGGAATCCACTACCCATGCCTATATGCGACCACGCAAGAGCAAGATTTTCAACAAATTTCTTTACTATGTCATCGTTTTGTCCATGCCATGCTTATACCGAATTAATCCTAATTACCGCTATTAATTGAAAAACGGCTTGCTCAAAAACCGGCGAATAAATACGAAAGTCAAAGTCCATAATTACTTGGATAAACGCATGCATGTCTCACTAAATATGTTTTCCATGTTTTTTAGTGCACTTTGTACACGCTGAAAGTATGAAATAAAAGCCCGACGCCATTAATAGACTGGACATGTTGTAGCAATCGAATGCCTCAAAACGTCATCTTCTCTGTCTTGAGATTAATGGCCGTAAGGTGTAATGAACAACATCACCTGAAGCCGCCTTGAGAAACTCCAGATGTTCTACAATTTACTTAAAGTTCTAAGATACCGACCAGTCTTAGTGCGTCTTGTGCGTTGCTTTCTAATGGCAATATTAATTGCATCTACTACTTTCCACATCGGTTAATAGTCCGTTACCGTGGCGGTAAGCATCATATACTACCATTGCAACGCCCTTGCTCGTGCTTGGATTTCTGATTTTTAGAGTTTGCGCTCGTCCTTGTAAGGGCAGAAATCACACGGCAGGCTTTCCCACCACCGATTTAAGGCCGATTCCCACGGCGGTCTGTTCACCTGCGGCCCGCGCATCACGCGTCTATAAGCCACTAAGAACTGGTCTGCGATCTTATGACGTCAAGTGAATGCGACGGACCAAAAGAGCAAACGATGCGCTGAGTGTACAACAGTTGCCAGATTATTTTAAAGTGTTTGGCAACGCTGGTAAACTGGTTTTTAATACCGGCTAATGACTGTGCGTTTGAAATAAAAGGAAAACTTTATTGAACTGCAAAGGAATTTCTGCGGTGCGGGTGCGGCCCTTTGCCCAATTCCTCAATAGCCTGGCCGTCTGGTTAGCCTCGTCGATCACTTTGAGCTTAGTAGCCAACCACGCTGCTCATAATAAACGCTGACAGGAAGAGGCGTTTGGCAGCTATGGCGCTTATGAGAGATGAAGACGACGACGAGCTCTTGCGTGCAAAATCCGGCAGTGTTAGGTAGCGATGGCACTCATGCGGTGCAGGATTCCCCGTTTAAATTTCTACCTATGCAGATGCGAGTTCAGTTCTACAAACCTTTGTGCGGCTTGTGGTGAAGTCGAAACATTCGAGCATTTCCTACTCTCTTGCCGGAGATTTGGATATCAGAGGAGAGCCCACCGAGAAATTCCCATTACAAAGTTGGGACTCACTTTGTCGGTTCCCCTCCTATCTTTCGGCGCGAGCGCAAGGGGTTTTGCATTGCATCAAGTTTGCGAATGCCTCCACTATTACATAAGTTACCAGCAGATTCCCTTGCTAATTGTTTTCAAAATTTCCGCATTTAAAGGAACGTTTGGATATTTTCCTATATTTAATTCTCAGATATTCTCTCCCGATGTTTTTTTTTCTTTTCCTTTTGAATTACTCTGAAATTTCACCCAAGGCACCATCAATAGCTTGGCGCCAGTTCACCCTATTCTATGGGCTCTCCCCACTGAACCCTGGCCAATCCCCCGTCATAAGTATGTGCCATGTCACGAAGGCAACAACTACAGCATGGCTCAAACCACGGCCAATCCCCCAGCGTGGGCATGTGCCATCGCATTTGTGGCAACAACAACAACAGCATGGCCCGAAAAAGGTCGTGCTGGATGAAGGACTGGATGTTCCGTAAAGATCGCGTGATGCCAAACCAAATTCACAAAAAACTTTCTGTCGGACGAGGCAGAATCCAGGCGCTTGCTGCGCGTCAGTCGGGAGCAGTTCGTCGAAATTCTTTCACGCGTTGCAACGACAACTGCTCGGGGAGCTACGAATATGCTACAGCCAGTCTCCACGACGGAAAAGCTACTGGTGACAGTGCGGTACGTTGAATAGGTAAGTCGTCTTATTTCGACATTGTGCGTTCTTGCAACCTTCAGTGTTAAAGGCTGTGAACGAAAAAAAGTTATTTGATACCAGCGCATGTCTTCGGAATGTTCTCGAAAAATTGGTGCACCTTAATGTATTGTCACGCAACTAAGTGCTTCCAGAACAAAACAGAGAACTTGCGTGACTGAGCGCTCGTGTTAATGCACGTGTGAGGTGCTTTGCATTATGAGTAATATAAAGTTTTACCACGCTGAGCGTGAGGCTTATTTGTTTCCCATTTGCAGGCGAGTCTTAGCACTCCCTAAGCCGGCAGTTCAGACTTGGCCAATAAACAGTGAATTGCACAATAGCAGACGCCTGCACAGCAATATATGAAACCTTTCATGGGAATCACTTAAGAGAGCCGAAAACAAAAAAGATTAACAAGAATTTATAGAGGAATTTAATGAAGGTTGGCAATATCCAAGATATACAGGGGAAATGGACGGAAAACATGTGTGCATAACAAAGCCGGCAAAATCAGGCTCAACTTATTTTAACTACAAAAAAGTATTGTATTTGCTTTTGTGGACTCCAAGCAACGATTTATCTACATCTGCATCGGCAATGCAGGCGTCTTGCAAAGGACACCGTTGCAGTGCGCCGTGACTGAAAACAGGGCCAACCTGCCGGAGGCAGTTTAAGTAGCAGGACAGGGAGAGTTGCTTCAGCCGCCTGTGTTCGTGGCGGATGACGCATCTCCTATCGGCAGACGCCTAATGAAGCCGTACGATGTAACCACCCTATCGGATGAGCAGATGATCTTTAATTATAGGTAAACTTTGAAAGTATTCTTGCAGTTAATGGGTGCATAACAATGTACTTCGAATAGTTTCGCAGCTTATGATGTTACGCATAATTTTTTTCCTAAAAGCGCATACAACGATGCATTCTTGTATAGCTTAGGTTTTATTTAACGGATACCACGAACGTTAGGCTTATCAAGCATTTTAACTACTGTTGGTGTCCGTTTCGCCAGTAATGCAGTGAGGAAAAGAATGAGTGCGCAAGAGGAGTGCTGTTCCACGTGCCCAGCCCAGCTGATTCATAGCCCAGTTGCGCACTTCAATGTTTTGCATGAAAACTCTTCCTTTTTTATTTTGCAGGCTGTCAAGAGCCCGGTGCGTTGTCGGAACTGCATTCGGGATCCTGGCCGATCGTTTTCTTTGTCTGAAAACCGTCATCAACGCGAAGCCGGAAAGAGTCGCTGCCATGGTTATTGCGGCGTGTGTGATGCACAATTCTGTGTGCAGAGATAGACAAGGTGCTGTCGAGGGAGGCTGTGAAGGGCTTGAAGGGTCCATTTTTTTTCGGGTTCCCGTTTCCTGTGGACGTGAGAGTGCATATGGTGCTGCTGTTCGTAACAAAATATACGCGTACATCACAGCCAAAGGTGCTGTGCCATAGCAGCGAGTCTGCGCATGTTGGCACAGTATACATGCCCAGAGCTGCGCAATAAGAAGTCAATTATACTACTGTATTGTACAGCTGTGCGTAAACAACATGTACTACGTGCCCAGGCCATTCGCGTTGTCCATGCATACCAAATAAACAAAATAATGTGGAAGTTTGGCTTATTTCGTGGCCAAATGATTCTATAGCATATCCAGTAGCTCTTTCTGGCAGCCAATAGGCTTTACACCACTTATATTCCTCAGCATCACTGTAACAGTGTCTCCAAAGTGTGCAGCGGCATCATTGTCCTGTGCTGGCCGCAATGCACCCGCAATAATTGCGAGCACGTTCTGTCGCTCCTCCTACATCTGTGCACTTTTCCTTTGTTTCCGGCTTTGGGTGAAGGTTTGTTGCCGTTCGCTGGGCCGAACGCAGCGCAAGTGGTCGGCATTGTCAGCTTCAACTTCAGGGCTCTCCTCATCCAAGATGTCACCTTCTGATGCCTCGGTGTACTCTGCAAGCTGTAATATGAATGTAGAATTGCATGGCTAAACATTCATACAGCAAAAATGCAATTCTTGTCATTTGTCATGCAATTTGGAATGCAGTCATTTGTCATGTTCGTTGTACAGGCAAATTTCATGTAAATGTTTTGAAATGTTACAACAGAAGCGGGAAGTATTATAAATGCACTGTGATGCCACTGTCGCTTTCAAGCTAATTATGCACCTTTCTATTCTGCTCGCAGCTAAATGTCTCGCTGGGTTGTTTTTTTTCCACATCGCGCTGCCAGTCTACCACAGCCGGGGATGGGGCACACAGCGAATTTGAGAAAAATAACACGATGGCTGCTGCGCGCCCCTTCCGTAGGCACGGTCAATTGGTAGCGCCATATAATAATAAAAAAGAAGTCCGGTGGGTAGTGCAGTAGTGACGAGGTGAAAAACACGTACTAGTGAGGGGAGAGCACCATTGTACCCTTTGCAGCAGAGTGTGCAATCGAGTTTTCTTGGAAAAAAGATGCTTTAATTCAACTTGAATATTGAATCCTTACTGTAGTAGACAACCACTACTACTTGGCAGTGCCCCTTTTTCTAGTGGCGCATTACTACAGCAGCCTTCGGTGAACTACGACTGCTAGGCTCTCTATGAGAAAAAATATTTCTTCGAAGGAAGGGGTACGGGAGTGATGGAATGGCTTGCCTTTATCCGCTGAATTCCAGTCTGACGGAGGCAAGAAAACCAGAACACCTCTTCTGCCTGGGTGTAAAAGAAACCAGTACTGTTCCTATATTTTAGCCCCGCATTTCGCTGTCGTTTTTTCCCCCAATGCTTTTCGTAAAGAGCACGTGCAGCGAACTCGTGTTGGTTTTTTGCTGGCGAATATAGAGAACGAGGAGGATTGCGCACGACGATACTAGAAACGGTTTTTTATTTCTGTTGTAGTGCAAACATTTCCTTTTTTAGTAGCAAATCAGCTGTTACATTCATGTAAAGATCCTTCAAATATGAATGATAGAAGTACGTCCATCCATTAAATCACGTATTCTTACACGTTCATATTGCCATGAATGCTTCTTCTCCCGTCTTTTCTTCACTCCACTGGTTTACATGGGCCGTCAGCGTGTATGACTCACACGCAGTCGTTTTCTGCGGAACCGGATTGCACCTGCGGCGGGCAAAGCGATGACCACGTGCGTTGGCTTCCAACCAGCCTTCTCTGCAGCAATGACATATTTACAGTTTTTTTGTGGCACTCCGTACCCGTTTCCGGAAGAATGGTGGGATGGGATGGAGAGGACACGGCGTCAAAAAAAATCGCGATGTACGAGCCCCCCGCCCCGTACTATCCTGTTGGAAAGAAACGCGAGCAGAGCGGAGCCTAGCAACGCCGGTGTTCACATATCTCTTGACTGTACTCTTTCCTGGGTGGTAAAAAAAAGACGTCAGTGTCGTCCGCGACGCAATCTGACGACCCTTACCACAGGGGCAGAGGGCGATCAAAATGAATTCGAACAGCGGAGCGTGTAGGCGCCGCGTTGTTCGCGTTTCTTTCCATCTTGATGGTGCATGTCTTCGAAGCCCTTCCCGCTCTTTGACTGGCACATTTTTCCCTTTTGTTTGTGGTATGGGCTGCGCTTCTTGTTAAGTGGTTTTAAGGCCTCTGCAATAATGAAAAATAGGGAAACCTGTTATAAATTTAAAAACTCGCATTACGCAAAATAAACTTGGGGAATCATTACAGCTTCGACATCTCAGTTTGTAGCGGCACTGCCCATTTTTTCCCTTACCTCAGTGCATCTCGCTCGAACTTTTCCAGCTTGCGCAGCATGCCTCAATAGTCAAGCCCACGATTAAAAAAAAACGGGAGGTAGTATGAGGAAAGCAGCAACGAACTACGTAAATAAAAGACAGCTACGAGAGGTAGCCACGCCGGTGATTAAAATGAAGCGGATAATAAAACAAACGAAACAAACCGGAGGATATTTGAGTGGCACAACATTTGAGCGAAGAATCCAGCTGTGTAATGTCGCAAACACAGTAAATAAATGCAAACACACCAACAGAGAGAGGCCTGTGGGCAGACCGTGTCTCCTTCATTTGGACCCGTACTTGAGCCCACAGCACCTGCTTCTTCTGTCTGTTTAAATAATTATCCTGGCTCGTATCCCACACAGTCGGACACTTTTCAACGAGAGAAATAAAATAAATTGTCGTTTCATCCGGCCACGATGTTATGGTAGCGAACGCAGTGCCGCTTGTCAAAATAGCGCGCCAGCACAACGTCACTCTGAGAAATGCGCCAGCTGAACTATGGGCAAAGGGCGATGGCTGCCAGAGCTATCGCGCGCATCTTCGTGGGCCGCCGCTAATTTCCGCGAGGGGAGAGGCGCCTAAACTTCCTTGTTTGCCCATTCCGCGGACCGACAGCACGCCTCTCAATGTGATGACGCATGAACACGTGATGCGGGGCCGCGGGCGAACAAACCGTCGTTTGAATCGGCCTGCAGCCTCACATATTGATGGTCGCTTCTCAATGTGTGTTTAATAAAAACCTTGCTAATTTTGTTGCTCTCCTTCTAGAATTAGAGAAAATATTAACGAAGTTCCTCATCGTAGCCTACTACTCACTCTTTCGTTCATTAGTTAAGACCCATGTGCATTCCAATGGTTCGGTGAGTTGCGTATCAAGCGTCTCCGGTTCGTCGTTGCCAACTCTAAAATAATTCCTCTCCAGATGTAACCAGCTATGAATACCTATATATTTGGTACTGAAATAGTCTCTTTAAGAGATAATGCATGCGGTGAGAACTAACTCTCCATGCAATTTCGTCTTCGATCTTTTTTACAGTCCACGCAATCTAGTGTACGTTTCCTGGCATGCACACCAGTTTGCCCGGTGTTAACACAGGCCGTTAAAATATGGCATGCCTTCAACAGAACTAATATTCCTTACATATGAAAGTAAGCTGGCTTGTTTATAAGGCATACTTTGGTACATGAGACACATCTCCCTAATCCAATGGCTTGTTTCCAGTCCATGACATCAGGCCGTAGAAATCTCAAACTCTGTTAAATCTAGTCTAAAAACACTCTCCCGGAAAATATTGTGAAAAGAGTCTTAATTCCATTTTCGAAGGGCTAACGCAGTCTACGAAAACAATAGTTATTTGATTCAGTTTATTTTCTCTTGTAATAAACTTTATATTTCTGGTTAATGAGTTTTCATGTGGCTTAAAATTTGCATATCTTGGCACTTGTGATCCAAAAAGCGTAATGTATATTTATCTTCTCGCTCCGTCAAAAAACAATTAACCGATACGTCCTATTCCCATGCTTTTTGATGTAAAAATCCAAATGCGGTGTTTGAATGCATGGCAAACAGTAGAAGGGCCTCAGTTGAACGCGTTAACACCTTTGTATCCGCCCGCAAATATATTTACCATTTCTATACAGGGACTTCATTAGCAGCATGCCTCAGTATCAGCAGCACTTAAATTTGGTTCTGTTCTCTTTCGAGCAATTATTACACGTCTAAGCACTGTGACGCTCATAGTTTGCTCTCCAGGCACACTTTTCGATATGAAATTATCACTATCAGTGAAACGTGGCTTAAGGAGAAAGATTCACCTTTTGTACCTGGCTACAAACTTTCCTCTCTACCGCGGGTTTCACGTGCACGTGGGGGTGGTGTTGCCTTCTTTGTAAAAATATATCTTTTGAAGTCCTACCCATTCTTTCTATCAGCGACGATACAATTGAAAGGCTGTTTATAAAAATTGAGTGTGGTATAATTGTTGGAGTGGTCTACCGCCCTCCTGGTTCTGCTATTTCAGTTTTTCTTGAAAAACTTGAATCGGTTCTAGAAATTTTCACCTCTAAGAAAAGTAACCGCATTGTAATTGTGGGAGACTTTAACATAGATATTTTGGGAGACTCAAACAACTACACCTTACTTTTAAGATCATATAATATGTCCAACCTTAGAACAGAACCCATACGTGTAACTGGCAATTCTAGCACGTTAATAGATCATGAACTTACCAATATTACTAATGACAGATGGGCCGGAACCTATATAGATCCAATAGCTGATCACATACCCATATTTATTATAGTTAAAATCCAAGAAAACATTAATCATAAAATGATTGGTGGTGGGCCACAAAAAAAGATTGACTATCGATTATTTCGTGAGATCCTGCAGCAAACGGACTTCTCCGCTGGTTATGATAGTGACATAAATAAGGAATGTAGAAACTTCTTTGAAACTGTTCAGGTTGCCATTCGCAGAGTTCAACAATAATTAAATCGGATAAATATAATGCCCCTATATGCCACTGGATGACTAACGACATCCTAGACATTCTGAAAAAGAAAGAAAAATGGCATCACAAATGGAAACAGGCTAAAACTAATCATTATTTTTTAAGCCAGTTTAAGCGCTTTCGGAAGCTGTCAGTATCTTTTGCTACGCAAATGAAAACGTGAATATTACTCATCTCTCATTTTAAATGCTAATGGCAACATGAAAAAAATCTGGAACATTGTAACAGGTGCAATAGGGTTTCGTTCAGACCAGCGTATATTACCTGATTTAATTGATCATGAAACTGCTGATGAGTTTAATGACTATTTTATAAATATTGGACCACACATAGCAACTCAGCTACCTCCAATTACTGATCCTGTGCCCTCAATCAAATCAGTTGTGAATAATTTTCTAATACATGATGTAAAGATAGATGAAATAATAACAGCAGTTAAAGAGTGGAGAACAAATAAGGCAGCAGGCCTTGATCAAATTCCTGTTAAAGTAATTAAGGATAATATTGATATATTAGCCAATCCTCTTCTTTGTCTATATAATCACTCCCTTGAAAGTGAAATATATCCTGCGGAATTAAAAATAGCAAAGGTCGTTCCAGTATTTAAGGACGGAGATCGCTCTCATCCATCAAGTTATAGACCAATATCAATTATCAGTGTTATCAATACAGTTTTCGAAAAGATACTCAGTACACGTATAAACAAATTTATATCCGAATACAATGTGCTTAGCCCCCACTAGCACGGTTTCAGACCTCATAAATCTACTTCATCTGCGGTTCTCAACCTAGCACAAATGCTAAATACAGCTCTCAATGAGAATAGAATTGCTATCGTTGTATATATTGATATAAAAAAGGCCTTTGAAACAGTCAACCACAAGATTTTACTCAACAAAGCTAGCAATTATGGATTCAGGGGTAGGTTCCTGAACTTACTCAAAAGCTTTCTCAGCGACCGCAAGCAGCATACAGTAGTTGAAAAATATACATCTACTTCACAAACCGTATTAACTGCCGTGCCATAAGGATCGGTTCTTAGGCCCATGCTATTCTCACTGTACCTAAATGATCTTCCTGCTATCCTTAAGTATTCCCAACCTTTAATGTATGCTGACGATACCGCTCTTGTATTTATAGGAGAGAATTTGGATGAAATACAGGATAAAATAAATGCAGAGCTATACAATGTTTTTGCGTGGTTCACGTCCAAGCAATTAACCCTTAATCTCTGTAAGACTAAGTATACAGTTTTTCATTCCAGAAAAAAGGAAACAAATACTGAGGAACCGCACATATCATTACGCGGCCAAAAAATGGAACAAGTTGGCTCGTACAAATATTTAGGTATTTTATTTGAATCAGACATGCACTCGAAACCACATATTAAACACCTTTGTTCGAAGCTCGCTTACGCTTGCTATGTTTTACTTAAAGCTCGTGAATGGTTTGCATACCCCATTATACGCATTCTTTACTTTTCCTTCTTTCATAGTCATCTCTCTTACTGCATTGAGTCTTGGGGTGCCACTTTCACAACTTATCTCGAACCTGTAATCCGTCTGCAAAAACGTTCATTACGAATTATTACATTTCCAAGTCGTGGTCAATCCAGTAGATCTTTGTATAATTTTGTCCATGTGCTGCCATTCAATGCATTGTACGAATTAAAAATTGCACAAACTCTGCATAGAATCTTAGAGACTAATGATCCTCTCCCCATAACTTTGTTTAAACTCCCATTACGAAATACAAGAGCTGCAACTAATCATAACTTTAACCTGCCCCCATCTCATAATGTGCACGGGAAAAGGCTCATATAATTTAACGGGGCCTTGATCTGAAAATCTTTGCCAGTACGCATCAAGCAAGCCAATAACTTCAGAACTGTTCTAAAGAAATACCTTTTTGAAACCTATTGTAATGTTTAAATGAATTGTGACAAAATATTATTGCATTGCCTATGATGTGTGCGCCAAGAATAAATTTTGTATTTGTTAATTGCACGCCTCCTCTGCTGTGTTAGTATTTGTATCGTATTTCATCACTGGACCCTTTACTAGCCAATGGCTATGGGTCCAGCAACTGTTTTGTATTTTGAAAGAAACATAAATAAAATCCTTGAATCCTTGAAAAAAAATCTTGTTTGAAAATTCGTTTTTTCCTCATACGGTTATTCAAATGAATGGTCTCCCTTCGACAATTTCTCCCAGTAGCAATTTTCACCAAGCTCTACTCAAGTACTTTGCAAGGCTATCTTCATTGCTGGTTTCTGCTCCTTTCACTTGTTTACCCTTAATCTGCGGAGTTGTCTATGCAAGCGCGTTTTTTTCTCATTAGGTGAAGGCTATTACTTTGCTGTATTAAAATTCCAACTTCATTTTTGTCTTTCTTTTTTCTTTTTCTGTTGCAACTGTCAAGCACAAGAACGCATGTAATAATTATCGTTAATGAAATGAAATATTTAAAAAACCATCTCGTAAGAATATATTTAGGCGTTGAAACTCCCCTCGACGGCGCGACCAGATCCTATTCGCTGCTCTTGCTTCTTTTGAATGCGGACAGACAGCGCAGAGCTATTTTGGCTTGTCAAGTCACCGAGCTGTGGCGGCCAAAGTGCAGCTGTTATGGAATCGTTTAATGGCGCGGCGTGTACGTGTGCTTGATTAACTGCAGCAATGCACGTGATAAAGACTGATGTCGACACCGAGTTATTTTACAGTACTTCGTGTTCTACTTGCTGGAACTTCATGAACGAGCGGAATAGCAGCGCGGACGCGGCTCTGTGGTCCTTCGGAGCTCCTTATCAAAACAGATTCATTGCAAGGCTTTTTCATTTATGCGCGCGACTGGCGCTAGCATGAATAATATTCCTGCTCTTAAAGATAAACTGTCGGCCTCAATGCACACGCTCCCACATTTTGGCCAAAGAGCGTATACGCTTATATTAAGACATTGTTCGATCCCGGGCCGCGGCGGTCGCATTTCGACAGACGCGAAATTCTAGAATCTTCCGCGGTGGCTGAGTGGTTAGGGCGCTCGGCTACTGATCCGGAGTACACGGATTCAAACCCGACCGCGGTGGCCGCGTTTCGATGGAGGCGAAACGTTAAGGTGCCCCTGTGCTGCGCGATGTCAGTGCATGTTAAAGATTCCCAGGTGGTCGGAATTATTCCGGAGCTCTCTACTACGGCGTCCCTCATAGCCTGACTCAATTTGGGACGTTAGGCTCCCATAAACCAAAACCAACATTCAAACATTGCTTGAGCAGCGTAATCAGCCGAAGCTGTGGGGATATTAGGCTCTCCGTGCACAG
Source organism: Amblyomma americanum (assembly GCF_052857255.1). NCBI lineage: Eukaryota > Metazoa > Arthropoda > Arachnida > Ixodida > Ixodidae > Amblyomma > Amblyomma americanum. The sequence continues at coordinate 147,472,097 of NC_135498.1, forward strand.
AAGATATTTAGCTTCGGCGACATGGGTTCTTTGACGTGCACAAAAATCTCAAAGGGCGTTTGCGCATTTTGCCTGCACCACAAATACTTCCTGCGAAGGCGGGATACGGCTCTGCGCTCTTGCGCTCGTTAGCAAAACAGCGCCCCAGTACGCGGGATCCGTGGGAGCCACGGTGCAAGAATACTGAGGTGTTGACACTGCGCCCGCTGGAGCGTCCCGATTATGTTCGGCCGCGGCGGAGCGCGCCTTGCAGTTCGGCGGCAAGGCAACAGATGGAGCCGATGTCAGCGGGCCCAGTTGAGCGGTTCTGGTGCCTTGAGATTCCACTGCCCAAGCTCGATTTTCGCTTTGGTGGCGTGAATTGAATTCAAAACGCAAAGGAAATTCGTTGCTTGAAATTAAAATCAGCAGTGTGGCAGTCTTAAAATCTAGTTTGCATAAAATTATCTTGTGTAGAGAAGTTAATGATATGGACTCGGTCGAGAAACACTCGAAGTTCATTCAAGCTTCGCTTCATCGCTCAAATCATGTTTCATTCGATCTAATCATAGATATAAGCATAATAATCATAAGTGGTGGTCCTCGTGCCTTTTTCCGCTCACAAGGGAAGAAAATATTGCACCGAACAATTTTTGCTTCACGCTTATCGTTGGTTCTTCACTCTATATAAAGACGGTTAAAACATTGTTTCGTTGAGTGGGCTAATTTTCAAGATTCAGAGCACTAGTATAGCGCGGCTATTTACGACTCAAAGCTCTAGGTAAGAACTTTCTTACGCCGGAAATGTATCAGACGGGATGAAAGGACGCGTCGGATCATAGAACATAACCCAACACGAAAGCTTGAGATAACGGCATTTTTTTTCGATGCAAATTATCATAGAACGGGCATAATTTTCAATTAGCTCCTTTCCACTGGAGGCTAAATGGCGATGCGGTGTATTTGTTGAAGCACCATCAAGTGCCAGACACGGCATCGGAGTGACAGAGTCAGAGTGAAGATTCTGTCACTTAACCGCTGGCTCCAATGCTGTTTCCGGTTCTGCAGGCATCAAAGCAGGCAATGAAGCATGGAGAGGCTGCATCGCACCGTTTTCTTGGATGCTTGCGCTGGAGGATTCCTCTTTCGGGGTAGCTTTCTATGTCTCTCTGGCCGCGTGAGATACTTGGGACAGTTCGGAAATAATGTAGGAACTGCATCTCTGGAAAACACGGGCCTCTTTTCAAAGTCAACTAGCACTCTTCTTTTGAGCTCCACGTAATATGCCCGTTATATCGCGTCCTCTGCAAAATGCTTTCCGTGGCCCCCCTTCCCCCTCCCCCCGAACATACTGTGGCCGTTTGCGGGTGGCGCTCTCGTGCGCGGCAGGGGAGAGTGTCAACACCTAAGTATGTTATTCTTACACCGTTGTGGGAGCTAAAGGAAACCATCAGGGCGATGCTTTACTGACGACGGTTGCGACGTTTTCGTGTCTAGTGTAGGCCAGTTTTAGATAAGCGACGTGAAAATGATTTGCAAAAATGCCTCAGGCGTTCCTACCGCCGAGCTCATCCTTTAAGCTTACACCAACGGTGCTTAGGCACTGACTACAGCAAGGAAAGCTAGACCGGCATGCAAGGGAAAAGATTACATACGTGGAGGTGTAAACTGCACTTCGTGCATGTCTGTTCCGAAGAATTCCAGTGCGCCTGCTGAAGTGACTATGTTACCCTGCCACAAATATCTACCACAAAAAGCCCCACTGATCATTACCTGCTTATTTGTTATAAATCTTGCCGGCATATTTTCTGTCTTTCTTACCACCTTGTTTTGTGGCGCCAGAATGCAGAGCGGATGCAATCTGCTGGAGGCCGTGAGATCGTCGACCGAAATTGTCTGCTGCGCTACCGTGCCATCTCATATCTAGTGTGACTAGGTAGGAGGTTCTTCGGGAAGTCAAGACTGATACACGCAGACTAAGAAGGGTCCAGGCAGCCGTTAGTAGCAACAATTGTTTTAGTTGCTGCCGTCGTGACCTCCGAATTTTTGAACCCGGGATAGCTCAGTGGTCAGCGCACTCGGCTGCTGTGCTGGAGGACCAGCTGCGGAGACCTCGTCGGGATGGGGTCGAAACCAGCATGGTGCCCTTGTGCTGTGCGATGTCAGTGCACATTTAAGAATCCCAGGCAGTCTGAATTAATCAGGAGCCCTCCACCGCGGCTTCCCACATGCATCGCTTCGTAACGGTAAACTGCACAATTCTCGTTTAACAGCCCGCTGAGGCCAGGATAGCGATTCTGCGCGACAAATTTACTACAACGGACAGCCTTGCTGGGAGATGTGATACCGTGCATACACAAGATTTGACCAAAACACAATTAGTCTCAGCATGATGGACAGTTTTCTGGTAGTCAGAAGAATAGACCGGGGTAGCACTTCTCCTCGGATGATTACTGTGTAGACTTCTCATAAACATTCATCTATTCAATGCCGAACTCATAACTACATAACAGACATGGTCTCTCTTTTGCTATACCCTTTCCACTCTGGGGACAACTCTGCGCCGCAGGTCCGTGCAAACCAGCCGCTGTGGCTCACATGCTAAGGTGCTCGACAGCTCACCCGAAAAACTGCGGTTCAATCTCCGCCTCGGCGGCCGCATTTCGATGGTGGCTACATGCTAGAAGTCCTTGTGCAGTGCGTTATCAGTGGACCTTAAAGGCGGTTGAAATCATCACAGCCCTCCCATACGGTGTCGTCATAATCAGAGTCGCTTTGGGAGGTTAAACCACTTGAAACCAATCCACATAGGTCCAGGTGAGCATGCACCGCATGAGCTCTATAAAGCGGCATTCAATGAATGAATAATAGTAATAATAATTGTTTTTGGGGAAAGGAAATTTTGCAGTATCCGTCTCATATATCGTTGGACACCTGAACAGCGCCATCTGCAAATCTGCTACTTTGAATTGCAGCCGGGTACAAATCACGGGTAAGCCATAATCGCGGCGAGTTGGCTTTTGGACCGCGCTGGGAGTTAAACTTCTCTCGTGTAGATGTCCCTACCTGGCTCCAACCCGTCGTGCTCGTCTCGGAGGGGCAACAGTCTGTTGAGGTGCTGTACGACTACGGTGTTCTTAGCCTTCACCCGCCTTGTTCGTGAGATCGTCCGGCGGTCTGCTGGGCTGTTCCTGCAGACACCTTGGAGGCAAGCGGGGAATAGCAGATTTACTTGGTTTATTGTATCTTGATTGCCAGTCTCCTGCTCCCTCAAAACACATCATTAAATAATTGTGGGGAGCAGTTAAGTCACTTTACGTGCATCAAGGCGAAAGTCTGTGTCGTCCTTTTGAGCTCTCTAGCTCAACCCGATCGCCTCACGCTTCTCGAATTAGTTTCGCGTTCAAGTTACGATATACTACACCTTCGCTATATTCGATGTGTTCGCTATATTCACTTTAAAGTTAAGACTTGTATCTTCTAAAACACCCTCGTTTCGTCGGATCAGATGGCTGAGTGGGAAGAGGAAGAGGAAGCCGTTCTGAACGGCTGTGTGTTGAAATTCTTCTAGCTGGGAACAGCGCATTGGCCGTTGCCCGAGGTCTCCCGACATCTGAAGTTGCCACGGACTCGTACAAAGTTGTCATCCCTCGACTACCTACTGGTAATGTTGTCCTCAGCACCGTCTCTCGGCATGCTGACCTCAAGGGTCGCCCATACCATGCTCCCGACTCCCGAGACGCGTTGCGCAGATTGTGTACCACCGTGAGATTCTGTGTATTAGCCAGTACCAAATGAGCCACGTTTGCATGGTTGCCTGCGAGAGCAGTTCCTCAAAACAGAAGCTTATTGACAAAGCAAAGTTCCACGTCAAAGGTCTAAAATGTATCGTGTTTGACCCGGACACCACAAACGTGAAGCTGATGCTTCTGTGGCTCCCGCGCTATATGAAGCACTGGAGGATTTTGGAAGCTTTGGAGCCTTTTGGAACTGTAAAAACTATCGAGCGTGAGAAGTGGCGGTGGCCCGGAATGGAGCACATGGAAACAGCGAACCGTGAAATCTCTGCTCACGCTCAAGGACGGAGTCTCAGCAAGTACGATACCTCACACGCTCAAATTTTTCGGGGTACAAGCCTTAGTTGTGATCCCACGCAGGCCTTCGTTGTGTCTTCGTTGTAACCGTGTGGGCCACGTACGGGGTCAGTGTAGTACGTCTGGATGCACCCAATGCCGACGCTTTCAGCACACAGTAGACAATTGTGTTATGAGTTATGCTGACAGGTTACGCCAAGGCAACTGGGCACATGAGGATGAAGTGGTGTCAGAGCACATTATGGATGCGTCTGATGTTGTGGAAACGTCGAGTGAACTGAGTCATGAGCTCCAAATAGAAGATGGACCAAAGGCGTCTGCACCGAATAACTGCAAGGGTCCGCCTGCACTCATGGAAAAAACAAGAATCCCCGTTACCAGACCCAAAGCCACCGGACCCGGGCCTGCTACTTTGAGACCTGTGCTTGCTGCTCAGGAGCCACCTGTCACCCAACGATCGCGAAAGCAGAACGCCCCTGCTGTAGAGTCAGTGGAGGTGCTTCAGCCAGTGAATGTGCCACGTGACTTCTGTGCCGGCGATACCCCTTCGTCACCGGAGTGCTGCGGTGCGTCGCCTGAAGTCCCAGCTTCTAGTGTGTTCGGTGCCCCGTCGACTGTCAGCGTGGTTGTGAGTGACGTGGCCCACTCGGCTTCATGGGCCGAAGCCTTGGCTGTCTCAGAAGAGGCGATGGACAACAGCGCACCTTTGAGCCGCATCTCGTGTTGTGGCATTGGGAAGGGTCAGCTCAAAACGCAGAGCGATGTCTGCCCTACAAGCCGCCGATTTCCATGCCGGCCGCCCCAGTACAGGGGATGGCCTTCAATAATAGAAGCACCATAAATGTCGGGCGTCACATAATTTCAGGTTGCTACCCTTAACACTAGGAGTTTGCGTAATATTTGAAGGCAACATCAGTTACCACATCTTTTAAGAAAATAGGGTGTGAGTGTGGCAGACATCCACGAAACCAAGCTGTCCTCTGATGACGAGACTGAAGCTGCTGTCGAGCCTTTTTTGTCAGAATTCAATGTTATCGTTAGTCACTCGAGAGGCTTATCAGGTGGGTGTATGCTATTCCTGGCCAACACACTGGAATTACTGCCGTGTCGTATAGCACAAATTATGACGGGCGACTTCTCTGCTGTGACCTCACAATCTCAAGTGCAGAGTGGCGAATTGTTTGTGTTTATGCCCTTGTAAAGCAGAGTTGTACAATGCTATCTTTCCTGTCATTAGTAGGCCGTTTGTCCACGGATCGTATAATTATGCTGTTGGGTGATTTCAATTGTGTTTGTAGGAATGAAGACTGAGCAGTGTTAAGTAAGCGATATGACCCTAGTTCTGCTTTACTCACTGATTTGGCATGCGAATACAACCTGGTGGTTGTTGGGCAAGGTAAGGGACATAACATCCATATCACTCATTTTCAGTGCTCCTCTAGTGCTCGGCTTGACAGGATTTACGGTTCAACAGACATGTTATCCAACGTTCTTGGTTACTGGGTGCGACCCATATTCTTCAGTGATCACTGCATGGTGTCTCTTCAGATAAGGAGGTAAAGTCGGCGCATACTCCATCCTCGATGGGAGCTGTGGAGGCTGAATAGCTGCCTGCTCTCAGATGAAATCTTCAAACATGCTGTATCAAATTGCTTGAAGGACACGTGGTCACACTGTCACCTCTCACTTTTGCAAAAATGGGACTTATTTAAACAAGAAACAAAAATCATTGCCATTGAAGCCTCAGCAAGAATCGCGTTTTTGAAGAGACAACACCTTCGAAAGGTCGGCCGTACTTTAGTTGAGCTGCTTGAGTTAGCCCACGTTCCTATGTTGAAGATATCACTGCCATAAAAGCAGAGCTTCAGCAGTTTAAAACCGAAAGATACAAAGAGGTCTTGATAAGATCTAGGACCCGTAGATTTCTGGATGAGTAGCCATCTCGCCGTGTCCTGGGCGATGAAAGGCAGACTGCTGTAGCTAAAGAAATATAGGAAATTCAGTATAGTGGTTGAACATACAGCTATGGTCCTGATATTATTGAGGCTTTCTTTGACTATTATCGGAAGCTGTTTGGTGGTTGTGCGGGCACAAACGTGACATCAGGTTACAGTCCCTTATTCGATGCCTTGCCCCGACTTGACGATGAGCAGCGTGCTATAGTAGAGGGGCCTATCACTTTGGGCGAAATTAAATCTGTCATTTCTCACCTGACGGCGCAAATATCTCCTGGGCCAGATGCAATTACTAGCGAGTTCTATAAAACATTTACCACTTGCCTTGCGCCTGTCTTGATGGAGGTTTTGCAGGGTTCTTACGATGTTGGTTTTTGGCCCCCCACTTTCTTTCTGGGCATACTGTATAAATTCCAAAAAACACAGATTCAAATCGGTTGAAAACAGTTGAGGGATATCGTCCAATTTCCCTCTATAATGTAGATTACAAACTTTTTGCAAAGGTCCTTAGCAATCGTCTGCAGCTAGGTGTCGCTCAATTAATAGGCACGCATCAGGTCTGTGGTATCAGAGGCTGCAGCATCAAGACCCATAATCATATTGCACGTTTAGTAGTGGAGAGAGTATTAGATTGGATAGGACAAGTAGCTCTAATTCAGATTGACCTTGCCAAGGCCTTTGATAAAGTTCGTCATGATTTCTTGTTTGTGGCCTTAGAGCATGCAAATATTGGAGATGTTTTGCTTAGAGGCATAGGACAGAGCTATGAGGAGTCCTATACGAGGTTCATTGTTCACTAAGAGCTAATCAAACCTATTACATTAAAATTATCTGTTCGCCAAGGCTCTCCTTTATCGCCTTTGTTGTTTGCTCTATACCTTGAACCCCTTTGCCTCAGTATTATTAACTCCACATCTATCCGTGGATTCTCCTTGGCGCAGTGTGAAATTAAGATTTTAGCCTATGCAGATGATGTCGCCCTCTTCTGTTCTCACAAAAAGAGTGTGCTTGAGGCATTGCATTTGACTGAACAGTTTTGCGAGGTATCAGGTGCGGCTCTTAATCTAGTTAAATCCAAGGGGTTTTGGTTGGGCCATTGGGGTACAACGCCAAGTCATTATGGTGGCATAAGCTGGGACTGCGGGCCCCTTCACTACCCAAGGGTTTCTATTTTCCAAATTCGCAACAGTGGCACCTACTAGGATTCTCAGAGAGCCTCCATGAGGCGACAAACCCAGGCTCGGATGGGTAGGGAACTATCAGTGTTTGCTCTGGCTCCAGTCTGCAATATTTTTTTTATTTGCAAAACTTGCCTATGTGCTGCAGGTTTTCCTCTGTGCGAGGAAGTGAAGGTGATGCACAGAACATTTGCTAAATTCGTATGACGTTCCCAATGGAAACCCTTGGGTCACGATAACTATTTCTTTCCCTATTGTCTGGTGGAATCGGCCTTGTTCACTTATTCGTGCATCAGCTTGTCTCGCGTTTTATTCTTTTTCAAATCTTCAAAGCACCCTTCTTAAGAAGCCGTGCTTATTAGGTGTCTCAGTGCTCATTTGCCTTTCCTATTCGCACCGACGGGACACGCTCGTGAGGGGCCTTTATGGGGATTCCATAAGGAAGTTGCTGACACCTTCAATTTCCTCACTGTGGCTTTTCTTTAGACAGCCTGTATAGCCTCTCCAGAAGGCAGATGACTCAAGCAGTTACAAAGTATTTGCTCCCTGTACCCTTGTATCAGCAACCTTTTCTGGACTTCCTTGACACCAGTGTTTTAAAACGTGTTAGGCGAATGTGCATTTCTTCTGCCTCGAAAACATTCTTTTTAAGCTGTACACATCAACGCTGCCTGTGAAGGTATGGCTTCATGCTAAGGAGGTGCTTGCACCATGGACGGTGAAATGTCGCCTGTGCAATACACCAGAGACAACTTACCATTGTTTTTTTTCTGTGCACTGATGCTATCTTCTTGTGGGACATCTTACAACGAACAATTAAGAAGGACATTGACATCACACCCTACAGTATTCGTTTTTTTGCCCGTGGAGAAAAACAGTGCTGTGCCATACGATCTCTTCATGTTGCTGGGTCTATTGTCTCTGGTAAAGCAGCATGATGGACAGCCACGCCGAATCACCCTGGTCGTCGAAACCTTTGTTTCGTGAACAATTCGCTCTATTGCAGGGAGTATATGCTGCCCTGGAAGAGCCGCCAAGCTGGCTCCCCTATCTGGATGCATGTGTGTGCATCCCAGACTTTTGATGTTTTGGAAGGAGGGTTCATGCAGGGGTAAGGTGGCCAGGTGTTTTGTGGCATGTGCTTAGACTTTGCAATAAAGAAAAAAAAATCAGATGGCTGAGTGGTTAAGGCGATGGACTGCTGATGCATTGGGCTCTGCCCGCGGGGGTTCGAATCCCATCCTCGTCGAAATTTTTCTCTCATTTTATTTGAATGAAAGCTGGAGTGGACACCTCTAGCACACGTTTCCTGCAGACAGGTCTTGCGCACACTTATGAGGCAAGAAAGGCTATCGTTTAGTATAGTTCCAAAGCAAAGCACAACAATGTCACGCATGCCGATGCGCTACGCCCCCTCTTCTGTTCTTTCCTCTCGCCCTTGGAGCCAGGCCACTAATCCCTATGCCACGCACTTTCTCGGGGGTCGCTACATCGCCGCAAAGTTGCTGAGTCACGTGTTCGGCTGCACGTGCACCGGCGAGCTGCGCGTGACTCCAGGAATTTCGGGGCCGTCGCCAGACAACGCCATTCACCGCCACCGCTGGTCAGAAGCGTTGCCGTCCGCGTGCGGCGCGTGGCAGTGGCACCCCTCAAGGCCCTGCTATACTCCGACGTTCTCGGCGCGCGAAAGCACGGCGGTTGTGGTCAGGCACGTCACGTTGGCGAAGCTGCGCTGGGTTGAAATTCGCCCTCTACTCCAGCCGCTTCGAAGCGAGGAAGCGCTGAGCGACAAGCGACGCGCATGCACAGAAATCCATTCGTCCGGCCTTCTGCCTCTGAGTAGGGGCTACGCGCTCCGCAGCCGACGCGCGCGCTTCATTCTGTGTTCGCGGCTTCGACGCGCCGGGCGCAGATAGCCACATGTTTCATTTCGACGCCAGCATCGTCAGAGCGCGCCGAAGCCGCCAAACACGAAATTCGACTACTGACGTGTTCGGCGGCCTCGGAGTACGAGGGTCTCGCTTTGGCCAACGTGACGTGGCAGTGCCGCACGCGCGCGTTACGTCGGATTAAAACAGAGCCCTTACCGCCGAATCGCGAGCTGCTCCAGTCGCAGGAAACAACTGTATGCTTCCCGACGAGGAGAGGCCCACAGGTTGAGTCGGGGCTTTGGTTCCCACGGAGTCGTCAAGGTCGTGAGTTCGTTGATGGAAGACAGTGGGTCGAGGAGTGTAGACTGGGGTTTTAGTTTGCTTTATTAATTCCTTCGACGGTGTCGAAGAGGAGACAAATTGCTAAAGCCTTAACCAGACTTAGCGCAGTGCAGAAGTTTTTACATCAGTGTACCGAGCTCACAGTTGAGTCAACAGTAGAGATATAGAAAGCAAGGGTAAAAAACAGCGCAAAAATGACAAGCACTCAATACACACAGCGCTACACATGTAGCGCTGTATGTGTTGTCTTTCTGAGCCTTTGTCTTTTTTACGCTATGTATTTTACCCTTGAAATAAACCAACAAGCCCAAATGTCTAACCTTCTGAATAATGCAAAGCAACTTTTAAAATTATTAAAGGCCATTTTTTATCGACTTTCAATCAGAAAAAATATCGAACATAGTAAAAATAAAAGAAGACTTCTGGTAACATTGCCGCGAATCTGCAGTGTTTGTTCATTCTTCAAAGCTGGCCGCACTCCGCTTCCTTTTTGCCGCGGCGATGGAAGTAGGGGCTGCTGGGCCTCTATTGGAACCCGGTGGGTCGGCAGCAGCCGCCCAGAGGAAGCGCCTGCACCGCCAGAGTGACTCGAGCAGCCAGGGCACTGTTGTCTACTCGGTGCCAAGTGAAGACTCCTCGTCCTCGGCCGACGACGGTTTCATACCGGTTGTTGGGAAGAAGGCCAAGCGCAGACTGCGTAGACAAGCCGAATCGTCCTCATCGAGCACGTCAACTGTGTCCTCATCAAGAACGCCAAAGGTCACCACGCCGCGAAGTTCCTCGGCGCATACAGCCTTGTTTGTGCTGTTGAACCCAACGGACAACATGAACGACCTGAACAGGCAAGCCATCTCTATTTATCTGGAGAGCCTCGTACCGGGAGGCATTAAAGATGTCAGAATAAACCCGTTCAAAAACGTCATTGCCATTGATGTGGTGGAGCGAAGTGCACTAGAGAGTTTAACCGCAATCACCAAACTCGGCAACATAGGTGTACGCCCCCTTATTCTCCAAGACAGCAGCACTACGGCTGGCGTAATCTACAACGTCGACATCGCCGTCTGTGACGCAGATTTACCCATGATGATCAAGCCGGCAACCAACGGCATTTCCATCATTCAAGTTCAGCGGTTAGGAAGATCTACATGCATCAAGCTGACCTTCAAGGTTGACTGCATACCATCGTACGTGAAGGTCGGACACTTTCGTCATCCAGTTCGACCTTTTGTACCTAAGCCACTTCAATGCAGGAAGTAAATGAGGATCGGCCACGTGAGCGGCTTCTGCATGAACTCCATCGTGTGCCCGCGATGCTCCGTGTCACAGAGCGGGGACGTTAGCCGCGTGACTACCTTGAAGTGCGCCAACTGCCACGGCCCTCATGACTCTTCCTCGAAAGACTGCCCCCGCCTAAAGACTGAGCGGGCGGTACTCAAGCAAATGGTGCGAGACCATTCTACACATAAAGAAGCAACCGCAAAGGTGCGACGACGTGGTTCGCGCCGCCTAAGGTTGTCAAAGAAAGCAGTCACATTTGAGAAGAATGCCCCAAATGCAGCTGCAGCTTTTCCGCCTCCACAAAAAACCGCACCAAATCAAGGGAGCCCGGCGCTTGGTGAGGCTGGACCTGCTACCTCAGATGCAACTTGGCCACCACTGCCAAAGCCTTCTACGCGTACTGTGTCAGGGATGTTGGCGCACTCACGGCGGTGCGCACCGCCTACGACTCATCCAGTCAAGAGGCACGATCAAGGCCATAGCCCAGATATGCAAGTGATAGCAATGCTAACGTCACTAATGAATGTCATGCGTGCTCTGCTTTCGAGCCTACACAGTCCAGGAGCAAATGGCGCAATTCAAGTGCAGGACGCGCTACATCCAGTTCTTGCGGCTGTACAGTAGAAGGCATCACGGCTCCTTCGGACCTGTCTTTTCAAAAGAAAGTCAAGCAAGCTTTCATTTTCCAATGGAATGCTCGTGGACTCCAGTCCCGGATTTCCGATTTACAGCACTACGTCTACGAGAATCACTTCCGCCTTCTTGTGATTTGTGAACCGAAGACCCCGGCAATTTTTCGAATGTCCGGTTACGAGGCATTTTCATCACCCACGCGCAACATACCCAGCAAAGTCATCGTTTATATTCGACGTGTACTTACATATGTGCAACATTCAGTTCCTCCGAACGAAGACAATCGGTACGTTTGCCTGGCAGTGAAGAACCGAGTCATGACGTGTACGCTACTGGCGGTGTACTTGGCGCCATCAAGTCGTTTCGACGCCAGGAGGTTGAGTGGTTTGATGGCAGCTACACCTGCTCCGTGCGTCATTATGGGTGATTTCAATGCTCATCAAACCATGAAGGAAGGCGTTAGGATGGACGTTAGGTGAAGACAGCTTTTGTACTTCGCCTCTGACCATGACCTCCAGTGCCTTAATGACGGAAGCCCGACCTATATTCGAGGAGTGACTTATAGCAGCTGCTTGGACTTGACTTTCCTTTAAAAGTGCCTCACCAACAGCTTCCGGTGGTTTTCGAATGTAGAAACCCATGGCAGCGACCATATCCCAACCTATCTGATTATTACCGGCCATCCACACTTTCCCCAGCCACGTGTAGGCAGCTCATTGACGGGACAGTTTTTAAATTACTTATGGAGGCTGCTTGCACAGAGGGCTTCTCTACCGGTCTTGAACAAAAAATTAAGGAGGCCATGGAACACGCCGCCTGCCCCTTTAATCCTGTCGCTAACTACACCGATTGTGACTTTGAATTGCAGCGACTACAATCACAATGGCACAGGGCAGAGGGCAGATACCGACGCACAAAGTCGCGCCTAGACCTAAGAGATGCTAGGCGCATACAGAAAAAGATTCAGCGCAGAATTCAGGCACTGCAACCAAAATGCTGGAGGACATTTTGCCAAACACTTGATCCACGGAAGCCTTTGTCACGCGTTTGGAGTGTAATTCGTGGTCTTCGCACGTCGCCTCAACCGCGCTACCAGTTCAAATCCGTCGCGCTCCACCAAAGGCACAGTGTGGTTGAGGTAGCCGAAGATTTCTGCGCTGGAATAACGCCCTCGGAATCCAGGCGCAACGCTGCACTGAAACAGTGTTCCACCCTCACGGGATTCTCGGATGGATGCACTATTCTCCATGGAAGAACGTGATGCTGCGCTGGCTTGTTGTAGAAGTCATCATCACCAGGGCCCGATGGTGTGACGTACTCCGCACTTGCCAACCTTGGCCAAGAAGCTCGACGGGCTCTTTTGGACAATTATAACAAGTCATGGACTGCTGGCATAGATTGGAAGACCAGTCGTCTGGTTCCACTTCTTAAACCGGGGAAATCACCGCTCGATCTTTCATCATACCGTCCAATTGCACACACCAGCTGCGTCGGCAAGTTCATGGAAAGAATGCTGCTCACACGCGTGGAATGGTACTTGGAGCGATATCAGATTTATCCAACCTTCATGTCTGAGTTCCGACGGGGCCTCTCTTCTATCGAAAACGTGGTTAACCTTGTAACGTCGGTGCAACACAGTGAAAGTTTGAAAAGATTGACCGTGGCATTGTTTTTGGATATCAAGGGCGCGTATGATAACTTAACGCATCAGGCCATTTTGGACGCAATGGAAGCTGCTGAGATCGGAGCCCGCACGTTCAGCTAGATACGCAGCTATTTATCAGAGAGGTCGTTTTTTGTCCTGACTGCGGACGGACCAACGTCCTTGCACCGAAATTCGCGCAGAGTCTCTCAGGGTGGAGTGCTGAGCCCAGTTCTCTTCAACCTTGCTCTCATCGGCTATCAACGTATTGCCACAATCTGCTCAGATCTCTGTATATGCAGATGATATCTGTATTTAGGCATCAGGGGTGACCCGTCCTCAAGTTTGTGCAAGACTTCAAAAGGCGGCATCGATATTGGCATAATATCCTCGCTTGCAGGGCCTGAACATTTCGACCGATAAGGGTTCACTTGTGGCGTTCACACCCAACGTAGTCACGTTACACCTTTCCCATCAATGGCGAAGCCATTCCCTATGGGAGAAGCCACAGATTCCTTGGTGTTGTCATCGACAGGAACCTCTCGTGGAATCAACATATCTACGACATGAGAAAGAGACTAACTGCGATTCTCCATGGCCTCTCCATCTTCGGGGGAAAGTCCTGGGGCGCATCAGAGCGCTCAATGCTAGAACTGTACCGTTCCCTATTTTTGGGCTACATGCGGCACAGTCTTCCGATATTCAGTTCTATTAGAAAGACAAATATCAAGACTCTTCAAAGTGTACAAACGCAAGCTCTCCGTATCTGCCTTGGACTGCCTAAATGTGCATCAACAGCTGCAACTGTTCTTGTCGCCCGGGAACATCCTGCTACTACATACATTGCTGTTGACACCATGAGAACACATAATCGGCACCTCACACGGGTTCCCTGTCATCACCTCGCAACACTCCCAATAATTAGGCCGCGTACTGAATTCGCCAAAGTCATTGAAGCCAATCGCGCATATCTGCCATCGGAGTTCACCCCTGCGTAAAGACCGTGCTCACCCTTATGAAGATCGGGTTCACCTCTATATTCCTGACATTACGAAGAAAGCTGGTGTATCACTGCCCGCTCTCAAACAACTGACATTGAATCACCTGCATTCTTACCACAGTCACCGCATGCATGTTTACACAGATGGATCAGTTCACTCGACCAGTACTACGGGGTCGGTGGTGATACCGGCCAGATCCATCTTCATGAAACTGAAGACGACCTATCCAACATCTTCAACTGGCGCGGAACTCGCAGCCTTACGGGCTGCGGTAGAGTTCATCAGTCAAGAACCTCCACATGAATGGACGGTTTTCACCTACTCTAAAGCAGCCCTTCAAGCCCTGCAAGCTACTCTACGCCGCTGGTCGCAGGAACAACTTGTTTATGAGATCCGTCTGCTGTACCACGGCACCGTATCCAAAGGTCATGACATCATTTTTCAATGGCTGCCAGGACACTGTGGTATTAACGGCAATAACCAGGCCGATGCGGCAGCGCGTTCTCCTCACAACGACGGACTTCCAGTGAGGATCCCAATATCAAGACCTGACGCTACATGTGGGCTTCGCCCTTTGGTGCTGGAGCTCACACTTTCTGCGTGGAACACGGGACAGTTTTGCAACATCCGCCTCAGGGCACTGGACTCTGGACTGCGCCTTCGTCTTCCACGTGACTTATTACGTCGCGAAGCAACATTGTTATGCCGTTTATGGATCGGTGTTGCTTTTACCAACCACTATGCTTTCCGGATGGGGATGGCCGACAGTCTTGCCTGTGAAAGCAGTGGTTGTGAGGAGACCATAGCTCATCTTCTGTGTAAGTGCCGTGCATTTGCGAGTGCAAAACATGCTCTGCGTTGTGCCCTGGACCGCCTCGATCCTCGCCCATTAACAGAACAAAAAATCCTCCGTCCGTGGCCACAGCAGTCAACGGACCTCAAGGCATACATGGCACTCTTTGCCTACTTGAGAGCGACTGGATTGAGTGACAAATTTTGACAGCGTTGTGCGTGTGTGTGTGTGTGTGTGTGTTATGCCTTTTTCCCTTCTCTCATCCTCCTTTTAGTCCCCTAATTCCTCTTACCCTGTGCAGGGTAGCCATCCGGAACCCTTTCAGGTTAACATCCCTGCCTTTCCCTCCTCCTCTTTATCTATCTATCTATCTGTCGTAGTAGCTTTTTGTGCGATTAATTTATTAATGTTAAAGGTGGTGCGGTTCCGCAAACTAATATCCCACAGCTTAATCTGGGACAGAAAAAATATAATATATTACCAGTTTTAAGAACGTAGCTATGAGATATCGAGTTTTTGAGATGCTTTCGGTTATAAGTACTAAAAAAGACTTTTATTTATTCTCATGCGTGGTCCATGAAAGCTATTCGCTAAACCACAGGCCCAATTTCTTCTTTTACCTGTTCAAAGTTCCCTTGTAGTTAATATTGATGGCTTCATATTCTCGCCTACTAATTGACATTAAAAATTATGTACTTCGCTTTATTTTTATTCAAACTCAATTTTCTTTTTACAAGCCCCGGTGTTAATTTAAGTGAGCATTCATTCGCAGATGCTCTCGAGCTTGCTTTGTTTGCTCCAGAAAAAAAAACATTGAAATCATCAATACATAAAACTATACCAGCAGGGCTAGTTATTGAAGTGATATCGTTCAAAAATTTGGGGAGCACTTTGACGATCTCAACTGCGTGAAGCGAAAGCCTTTCCGCGCAACTGTGGTTACTAGTGTTGCTGCCTCTGTCAATTCTAATTAATAACTAATTGATAGGCCAATTACTATCTTCTTGTTAAATACTAAATACTCAATCTCTAAATACTCGAAATATTGATCAAAATACTTAATACTCCACATCAACTGCTAATTACTAAATCCGGCGTTTTTCGTTCATTTTTTTTTTACTGTGCGGTGACGACTTCCCGTGCATGTGACGTCACACCGTTTTTCGACGCAATTTTTTTTACAATTTTTACTATAAGTAGTAACAAATTACTCTACAGTAATCAAAATTGGTTCATTTGTTTTCTCCTTCATCTGATGCAACAATTCCATTTCTTCTATCTTTTTTAGTTCCCGAGCTATTTCACTATGCTGTGACGACTTCGGGTGGATGTGACGTTCCACCGGCCCCGTGGCTATATCGACATCCACGCTGTTTCGTCGTAGTTTTTACATTTCTTCATATAATTAACTAACTAATTAATCTATAGTCACCAAACTTTCTTTCTAGGGTCATTTTTTCCTTGCCTATCTGAAAGCACCATTTGTTTCTCCTATCTGCATTAGTTAGTGCATTAGTTACTACTGAAAGAAGCGCCACGGACGGATGGCCGGCCGGACAGACACGATCGTGGCCGCGAGCATGAGCCATTAAAGGCTGTCGTCTTAAAGCGGCCCCAAGATGAATCTCTTAGGCACAACGTATAGAATTTTTATTTTATTTGAATATACGCTTTAATATGCCATACTGGTAGAGATCACTCAAAAAACTTTTAATGAAATGCAGCTCGATTACTCTTAAGCCATACAATTCAAGTTTTTTTAACAGAATGATGTGCTGCGCAATATCGAAAGATTTTCTTGGGTAGAAAAATAAACCAAGGTCAAAACTTCTCGATATTTTCTACTATCCTTTCTGTTATATGAATCCGGACCATTAGTGCTGTTTTTTTTCTTTTGAATTAGTATTGGGCAGGGGTTGGAGTCTGATAATTTTCGAAAAAGGAATTCAGCTGGTCGCTAATAACTCTATTATATAACTTCGAAACAATCGGGACGACGAAATTCGGGCGGTAAAAATTAATATCTAACACTCCACCCCCTTTATACACGGGTGTGACTTCTGCTGTTTTTAACTCATCAGAACAGTCTCCAGTCCCCATTAATAATACGTGTCAGTATTGGACTAACAATAGTTCGGTGTACTTCAGTGGCAAGGCTTTCTTTTCTCCGCCTCCAGCTGCTGCGTCATTTTTTAGTCGTGCGATAA
This sequence comes from Amblyomma americanum, assembly GCF_052857255.1. NCBI lineage: Eukaryota > Metazoa > Arthropoda > Arachnida > Ixodida > Ixodidae > Amblyomma > Amblyomma americanum. Next base: position 147,489,070 of record NC_135498.1, read on the forward strand.
TTAGTTCAATTTCAGTAGGAGTACAGAGAAAGCGCTTAAGAGTTCCTGGCAGGCAAATTGCTTTGCGGGCAGTTATCCGTGCACGTTCTTGGCCGTGAATATTGACCGAAGGTAATAGAATGAGGATACAATTTTTCTACCACTTCTTGCTTATCGATGCGCTTGTTGCCCTTTAGTATATATGCTTTTACCTTCATCCCAAGTCTGCCTTCTGCTCAAAAGATCGTTCATCAGATTCTACGTTGTGCTCTGGTATCCGGCAATGCATATATTTCTGGTAATGAAAATCGGTTCCAGAAGTTAGTGTTCAGTTATTTCTTGATAATTTTGTGCTTAAAAGGATCCTTCGTTTTATTCTTTCATTTTTTTCTAAACTTTCGCAAAGGAAAAGGTGCATTATAGCAGGAAAGAAACAAACGAAAAAATTTTGGTACGCAATTTTGGGTCGGTATCTTTATATATGTGATCCAGGATTAATTGCTCGTACAGACCAACGTTTTTTTGCTTAACTTGTGAACCACTAACGTTCTCTTCTCCCTTTTATCGTGGTTTTTTGTTGTGACAGAGACTAGGAAAAAGACAGGAATATGGTATCTGATATTACTTGTCATCACACCAGCAGTAAGGTTCCCGATTTCAATGTTTGTGACATACGCATCAGTGCACAAGACAGTATCAGCAGTAATCCTGGTTTGTAGCGTTATCATATTCGTACAAACGTGCACAAGAATATTACCTTCAGATTCCTTTACAGATGTGCCATCAGACATAAAGTCAATGGTCACATTCCGGAGAATAACAAAAAGGCTGCTAGATTCCGAAGTGATTCATGGGCATTTTCAAAAAAATGTTGGTAATTCCGCTAGACTGTCCAATGGCGGTCTGACAGAGCATCTCTTACCACATTCGATACCTTAGTAAATAGGCTTTCTCTATTTCTGGTCAGCTTTGTTAGGCCATCAAGAATTGCGTGTGGGTAACTACTCTTAAGGCAAATGTCTATACCGCCACCTCTTCTGTTTTCCCTGCTGCTACGCTCTTCATCACCAACCAAATCTCGGCGCCGACTGTTATATTAAATTTTACGGCAAGAGAAGCCGGTTACATTTGTAAAAAGTCTGTTGAGTTTTTAGCACTTCTAATAGTCAGATTTTTCATTGCTAGGGGTTCATTCTTATTCCTGCAGTTTTTGTTGAATGTATGGCGGTCATAATAGAGACAACAGTTCTCCTGAATATATATTGTAGCAGCTTCGGAAGTGCACAGGAATATGGGTTGTGTTATCTAGCTTGCAATCTTAGCAATATCTGCCATGTTTGCGATTACGATTATGTCTGCTTCTTCGTCGTTCCTAGCAAGAATTCGGCCGCGGGTCGGTCGCGAGTAAGCCACACAAACTTCCATCCTGATCTTCTTGGGGAAGCAGTGGCTATACCAAGCAGTTCTTTGTTTGCGCTACTCAGATGCTTGTGTACATACACATGTGTGCTGTGGCCACCATAATCTATGTTTATAGTTTCTGTTTCTTGCACTTCTGCTTCGCGACGACCGTTCACGGGCTCGGAACACGCCACCCCGCCAGCTTGCGCAACGATCGCCGCGGGAGGTTCCAAACCGCAAAACAAAAGCCTAGTTTTAGCAGAATTTGTTTGTCCATGGTGCCCACCGCTGTGGGGAAGCGGAGAACCTGACGTTTGCGCATTGCGTTCTACTCTGGCAGTAGAGAACAGACAAACCGAGCTTGAAACTTCACCGAGAGCCGGGCATGCCGCTTAGCTGCGTCCGCCCTTCCGAAACCGGCTAGCCCACACACCACAGCGCCGCCGTGCCGCTGCGGTCGACGCATGTATAAGAGTGCGAACATTACGTGCGCGCGATTTCCGCCGCAGCTTGCGGACCGTGTCAACACTAGAATATATTTTTACACCACGGTACCAAAGTACCGTGGTGTAAGAGTATTCATTGAGACAGCAGTATCATTGTAATTGCTGTTAATGATGACAGTACTATCAATGAGACTGCGGTCTGATTGAGACAGCAGTGTCTGTAAATAAATAAGTATACGTGATTAACAAAATTGCATTTAAGGAATTAGCGACAAGGCGTGCTGTTAAACAGCGTTAGCTAGGCATCAACAAGCGGAGCGTTCAGTTTTCACCTGGTCTATTCAATCATTCGCGTCCAGGCGAAGTCACGAGGTCGTGAAAACCGCCGCTAGCATTTTGCAAATAAATTCTTTTTTCCCAAACGATTTGCTGCTGAAGTAAATGTACTTTACGCTCCCATATTTTTAAGGGTTGTGTTCCAGCGCATGGGGTAGCATGAAGCTCTCGAAGTCGCAATTCTTCATTACTTATACATTACACACTGTCTGTTCTACCTTATTGTTAGTCAGTAATCTGCAGCAGCAACACAAAAAGTTGGGTTCGAAAGGTGTTGCTTTTTCTACTCCAAACCACTTTATGCACAGGCGCATCTTCGGGTATTGGAGAAGCGACGGCTCTTCACTTCGCCTCTCTCGGGTGCTACCTCTCCCTCACGGCGAGAAATGCAGTGGAGCTCCAAAGGGTGGCCCGAGAGTGCCACGCTAAAGGACTCCCCGAAGACAAGGTAGAGGAGGCAGAAAGTTTTCTGCAGAATTTTAACCAAAAATGCTGCTGCCGCAGCGAAAAGGAGTGAACTGGAGTGGTTGAAGCCGGTGAAAAGAAAACAAATTATCGAGAGAATGTTGACGTTTTCGTTGCTCTGCCCAGTTGACGGTGCGGAAAGTGGTTGAAGTGTTCAACCTCTGATGGCGGAGGTACATGCCGGAACAATGGCACGCGAAAAGTAATGGATTAGAGAAGCGCTCCCTCGAAATTGAATTATTAATATCCTGCCCCCTAGACGGTCATCTCCTTTGGCGCTCGCAGTCAGGGCTGCTTGGCACATACAAGAACCCGAACGCTTAAAGGTTCGAGACCCTTCAAATATGTGGTGAAACATGTTATCTTTCTTAGCATTGAAAATGACTGCTTACGGAAAGGCACAATCAGCCATATGAACGGCCGTAAGCTGAGAAAGAGAGATGATTGATCAGTACTGGTGCTTTTTGCTCTCTTCCCACAGTATTAACGAATTGTTAGAACTAACAATTCTAAGCGAAAATGGCAGCTTCTTGACAAATTTCTGAACATTCATCAGTCGCCTAATGCTGTTAAATCTATTTTATGCGGTGGTGTTATTTTGTCGGACCATAAGGAAATGGCGAATGCATTTAGCAAATCTTTTCTCAATTCATGTAATTATCCTTTCTCTTCTTTGTGTGCGCTCGTTCTCATGAGCGCTGCCCTCATTCATTATTTCCTACCCCCACATGTCCAAACGAAGTTTTATCCGTAATTGTTAATTCAAACTCGACCGGCCCCGGCGTCGACAATATCCATGGAAAGCATGTGAAAAATATCCGATCACTGCTTGCACCAGTCCTCAGCCACATCTGCAATCTCGTCTTTAAATGTGCCATCCCAAGCAGCTAAAGATAGCGAAAATAATACCGGTCTTCAAAAAAGGCGATCGAGCTCTGTCGAATAATTATCGACCAATTGCAATTCTTCCCTTTTTTGACTAGATTTTACAAAAATTAATTGAATTAAGGTTGTCAAGCTATATTGAAAAATTTCAAATATTGACAAATAGTCAACATAGCTTTCGCCGCGGACTATCTACAGATATTGCCATAGCGTCTCTCATAGATTACGTTAGGCTGGCTATTGATAAAGGGATGTTCTCAGGCGCAGTATACATAGATTTTAGTAAAGCATTTCATTCCATCGATCACTCCATCTTGTTTTACAAACTGGAATCACACGGTATTACTGGACCTCCACTAATGCTCCTGAAGAGCTTTCTCTGCGACCGAGAGCACATAGTGACTATTAACGATCGCGCATCTAACATAGCTGTAATTAACAAGGGTGTTCCACAAGGTTCTATTCTAGGCCCTGTATTGTTTTTACTTTACATTAATGATTTACCGTCCTCTTTTAAAAATTGCAATAGTATACTGTACGCAGATGACTCTATCATGATATCATCGCACTAGGACATTAATTAGCTCATACATAACCTACAATAGTACCTTAATTCTCTTGAGCGTTGGTGCCACATTAACAGCCTGTCCGTAAACGTCACTAAGACATGCTTTCAGATTTTCTATGCCCCGTCACTAAGACATGTTTTCAGATTTTCCATCCCCTTCAGTAGCCATTGCCCATTACACCACTACTATACCTCAATTCTGCGGCTATTTCTTCCCAAGATCGAGTTTCATTTCTGGGTGCTATGATTGACCCTCACTGAAAATTCCATCATCATGTAGCTGAAACGTGCAAGAAAATTTCGTATGGGTTACGCGCGCTAATTAAAGTCCGAAGCTAATTCCCAATACAAAAATTATTATCCCTTTACTAAGCATTCATCCACAGCCACTTAAACTACGGTATCTCATCTTGGGTAATACCTATCATATTCATCTCTGGCCTTTAATAAAACTGCAAAAGCAAGCCATGCGCATCATAACCTATACCTCTCGAATGTAACCCTCACGTATTTTATTCATAGATTTAAACGTTCTACCTATCTCGGCCCTTTATTTTTACAATATTGGTATCCTATTCTTTAAGATTCTGCATCATCAGATCCCGCTAAGCATATTTTCAGACGGCACGCTCATAAGCAACATCGTCACACGTTTTGCGCTGCGTAATAACTTTTTACTACCTAAGATCAGAACTAACTACGGGAAACAATGCCTTAATTTTTCATTCATATCATTTTGGAATTCTTTGAACTTGAACATCAAACAAACACGCTTCATTGTTCAAACTCAAATTAAAGCTTTTCCTTCTTAATGTGTGATTTTCTTCTTTTTTGCTACTGATGCTATGTATCGCGACATCTGTGAGTTTACATTGTACATTCTCCTGCATTATATTGTTTATATTTAAATATTTCAATACCTAATACTTCACTATGTATTCATTCTCTGCGTCGCTAATTAATGTGTCGTGTATTTGTTACCTTGTTGCTTATTGAAATTTATTGTCATGGGAGGCCCCGCCCGCGGCCTTGTACCATGGGACCTCTCGCTGTACACGTTTGCAACCTTTTTTTAATGCATTAATACATTTTCAACTTTCAACGTAACCTTTCGGCAAGATAAGCTTTTACATACGAAATTAAAACTTGACAACCGACTGCTTCATGTTAGCACAAGCATCCTTAACAAATTGCCACCGCCCGAAACAACGTCCACTGTAAACCTGTTCGAACTTTCTCATACTTTATGGGGGCGACAAAATATTCACCGCATACCTTGGTGCAACATAAAACTAAGCAACTGTCAAGTAGCACATTAAGGGCACGACAAGAGAATGTCTCGTTTAAGCGACCTTGCGTCTCCAAGTCACTAAAACAGGTACTCTATCAACCTGATCTGCTTGTTACAAGCTATGGGAACGATGTGTATTGGCGATTTTCACAGAATCAACGCCACGCTGCCGGGGCACCACGAACTAGTCTATGAGGGCTGGCGCGCGCTGAACCACGTCGTTCGCGCTGGAGCGCAAGTGGTTGGCTGGTACATTCGGGCGTTTCTGCCAGTTTTTCTGTAAAATATATCTTAGCTGCTCCGTAACGCAGACCTTCCCAAATTAACCAGATGGACGAACCATTAAATTCATTCGCGTGAGTTTTCCGATGACAGCAATCGCATAGAACAAGGGAGCAGCTGCGTTCCACGCTGCAGCCGAAAACTTGCAGGTCCGTGACGGCGCAGCTGTTATCAGGCACAGATTCTATAGTTCTAAAATGTTTATTTGCCCGGTCTAGAAGGACTTATGTAAACACGAGACGCTACTTGCTAATGAACTTGGCTGAATTTGAAGCCCAAAGAGTTGTTCTCATGACTGTTAATATAATGGCAGTCCCTATTACGGGATGTGCACAATACCTAGAAAACAGCGCGCCGAAAATGGTGGCCGCATTGTTGGTCGCTTTCCACGTGCAAATGAGATTACAAATATAAGCTGGCTTTTAAGTAGCACACTGCTGATAAAGTTTTTGTTCACAAAAAGGCAGAAAGACGCAGTTAAACTTCATGGGAAAGCGCTGCAAACTGATCTAGCTTGGTTTCTGCACAAAGTGCATCCGAATGAGGTGGGGCTAGCTTACCTGTGGCGTTAATGCGAAGAATTGCCCTTCTGCTCTTCTCATTGTCTGTTGTACATGTGTATTGATTGCCGTTGTAATCGATTTTAAATATCTGAAGAGTGCGACCACTGCCTACAGCTCTGCATTCCCGCCAACCATTTTTGAAGACCGGACAGCGATTTGCTTCTTGTCTCGCATTTATTCTTTCCCACTCTAGAGGAATGAGGCTGTTAGGGTAACACCAGGATGCCACCATCTCCGAACAAACTAGAGTTAACCTCCAGATTTCTAAATAAGCGTGACCCCAGAAGGACTCATACGTAGCGCCCCCAAGGTTGGATAACTTGAGGATTCTCCTCTAGAATGTGAAAATCGCCGATACCCTAATTTCCCTACCCAACACACCTGCGACACGAAACTACTTCGAAGTCTTTCTTTTTCAAGACTTGCTTCGGGAAGATCTCAGTGGTGAGAGCGTGCGTGTTGTTAGTTTCCTGTTTTAGCTCCTTTGTTTTTCTTTGTAGCGATAGCTACATTACGGTATCATTTCGAGCCTTCAGCGTGGCGGCGCCGCCACTCTGTCGCTGCGAGCCACCCTGTGGCAGCGCCGCCACGCTGTCACGTGGTTGGTCACGCTGTGCGGAGCAGCTGCCGGCGGCGCGGCGCCGTGGCTGATCACGTGGTTCGTCACGTGATTGGTGACGTGACCAAGTTTCACTCAGCCAGCTGTAGCTATCGCTTCACTCAAGGTTTAACCAGAGCTAAATAACCGCCAATTATTTTCTTTTCGCCGAGGACTACATTGTGTGTACAATTTTTAAAGATAAAAACAGGTTAAAAGTCAGCGCTGATGCCGTCCTTTCCTCCTCTATATTCCACCGTTCTGCGCTGACATTTCTCCACTGAAGTACACCAAATCGTCGACGTCATTTAAAAGACAAAACGTTCTTTTGATCTCCGTAGCATCCGCAGTACAGATACCGAGATCAGCGTATAACGGATAGCCGTGCAGGATGTTATTGTTTTGAAATGAGCGACATTTTAAGAAGGTTGTGGCACAAGAAGTGGAAGTGGAAGACTGATCATTCTTTCTTTTTATCGCTAAGCATACGATTCCCTTGATCTTATGGCCGCAGCTCTCTGGGTTGCGGTTTTATTGCGAAGTAAAAAAGGATAATATATTCGACAGATACCTTCCACTCGGCAATGAGGCAGTTAATATGTTTTCGCCAGTACCAAGTACTATTCAGGGGAACTGATGCTTAACACTCACGCACGCTAGATTATTGGGACGAAGTTCCTCAATACCTACGTTGAGAGTTGAGCGTTTGACGGAGAGCAGAATAACCTAGAAGTTATTGTCAAACTCAAAGCTTAGTGAGAATAAAAATGTAAGAACGCCAACTAACTTAGAAAATCACGTGCTATCACTCACAACGGCTCGACAATACCGATAGAAAAGCATAATTATATTTCCATACAATTCAGCGAAATGGAACAGCGTTCACCAATATTGCAAATTTTAGTCAGTAACTCACCCCACGGGAACAGAAAGGCGACTTCATGCAGTTAAAAGTGCTCGATAAGATTATATTTACAGCGTGAGTGATGAATTCATCAGGACGCACATTTAGGGCATCGGCGAAAGAGCATTTAATCTCATCGCGATGGGAAAATGAAGTGCCGCTGCGCTTGGCTCTCCTGTACTCAATGACTGTTTTTTTTTCTTGTCAGTACAGAGGCGGAATATCAGCAACTGCGTCACTCCGCCTATAGTTCGTGTTCAGGACGGCCCCCTGGCGCTTTGCTCTCTGCGCGGTTGCTTGGCTCTGTGGCTAGCATGTACAGTCTTGAGCAGCATGAGAGGGAGCAAACTTTTGCACGAAATTGCGTTTTGTAGAGTTGCTCGAACTGGCATGTACACAAGTACAACAAGGTAACCGTGTAGGCTAGTTGGTGTATATCGGACATAGCTTCACAAGCGAAAGTACGAGAACACCAGCAGAAGAAGAACACAGGAGAACGCGAAGGACCACAGAGTTATCCAGTGTTGTTCTTCTCCTGGTGTCTCGTATATTCGCAGCTGAAACTATGTCTGATAGCATGTAAAGCATATTGCCTCATGCAAGAAGACTCCAAAGATGACGACTGGATCTACGAGCGCGAGACTGGAAGAGTAAGAAGCTGAAACGTGCAGGGATTCTTTCTGGTCGACCATGCAGTAAACCGTTTTTATCTTCAGCTCTCCTCGGGGTTCTACCGAGTCGTGACACTGGTGGAGCGGGCTGGGTATTAATAGGACTTCTTACGGCAGTCCACCGCGGGTTCTGGACATCGACACGATGTCCATCGCGCTAGCCTCCGCCGTCTAGGCATTGCCGCGGGGTACACCCACCTACCGGGCGACTCTTCAAACGTCGAAGTTCACCAGGTATCCCAAGGCATGGCACCTTCCACCCCTACGCCGCTGACTCTTCACAACACCAGGGTGCCAGAGTGCTTCCGCGGGAATGCGTTTGAAGTTGTGGAAGACTGGCTCGACCAGTTTGAACGAGTGGCCAAGTTCAACTTGTGGAGCGCGGAGCAGAAGCTTGCACTTCAGGATAATGCTAGACTGTGTTTGAGAACCATGAGGCCAACTTGTCCACATGGAATGACTTCCGCCGCCAGCTGGTGGACACTTTTGCCAGTGCTGATCGACGAGAGAATGCGCCGCGCCTGCTTGAAGTGCGCGTCCAGAAACCGAGTGAAAGCCTAGCTTTGTCTGCGGAAAACATGGCTCGACTTTTTCGCCGTGACGACCCCGATATGGCTGAGCAAAGGAAGTTACGACATATCATGCATGGCGTCAAGGAGCAGGTGTTTGCCGGCTTGGTGCGCAAACCACCTCAAACCGTCAGCGAGTTCGTAAAAGACGCTACAGCTATGAAGCGGGCCCTCAAATAACGGTGCCGTCCGTACGAACGACCCTTCAACGGTGTTCCAACGACAGCGGCGGCGCCCACTGCAATCGATAGGACCACTCTTTGAAAACTCATTCGAGAAATTGTCCTTGAGGAGATGCAGCGAATTACTGCTGCGAGCGTTAAGTCACCAGAGGCCTACGCAGCAGCCATTAAGAAAGAAGCTTCGGTACGCCCTGTCACCTTGAGCACCATATCACGAGTCCCACCCAGTTGACAACGCCTCAGCCATTTGCGAACCATACCACGTGCCACAACCCGACAGCAACACGGCCGTCATTACGACGCCTTACGACGAGCCGGAGCCGCAACCCGCGAGCTAGGCGGCAGTCCTTCGTCGCCCACCGCCAGGCTACGCGCCACCGAGCTCACCGAGCCGTCAGCAGACGCGATTCTTCCAGGGGCATCAGTGGGCACCTCCCGGCCGCTCTCAACCGCGCCGAACTGACATGTGCCGCTCTTATGACAGCCGACCACTCTGCTTCTTCTGCGGACAACCTGGCCATGTGTAACGGTACTGCCGCTACCGCCAAGAGAGGCAGGCCTCTCCGTCTGCTTCTGCTCGCCGCCATTTCGACGCTGCCCCTGCCCAAATCGAGGACCCGCAGCTCAGCGGGGAAGCCAACTCGCCGGGCACCCACCGCCGCTCCCCATCTCCACAGCGTTATTCTTCGCCGACGCTTGGTAGCGATGCTGACGTTAGCGGACGGCGGACCCCGAGCCCTCGCCGGGAAAACTAACAGCCGCAACCTCGCGAGGGGAGGTTGCAACCAGTAGAAGAGTTTCAAAGCCCTCACTACCGCCGCAACTGCCGACCGCAACCCGCGACTCTGACACCGCTGTTCCAATTGACCCTGCCGCACTACCCCCGAAAACACCGCCTACATTACCTCCGAACATGCCGCACCAGATGAGCTTCCCCGACGACGAAACTGACAGCGCCGACTTTACCGCATTTCCGCCCAAAATGCCGAAAGAGATGAGCAACCCAGACGACGTTGTTAGCGCTGACCTCTCCATTTGCATTGGTGCGCTGGAGGTACAGGCTCTGGTAGATACCGGGGCGGATTTTTCAACTATTAGGCAAAAGCTAGCGGACAGAATGCGCAAAGTAAAAACCAAATGGACTGGGCCAGTAATAAGAAGCGCTGGGGGTCAGTGCACTGCCCGGATAGGAATAGGAAACTCACTCTTTGTTGGCAGCTTCGTTATTCTTTCTGACTGTTGCAAATACCTTTACTTGGGCATGGACTTTCTGTGCCTTCATGGGGCTATAATCAGATTTCGGGACAACGTCATTGCCTTCACCAAACGTTATGGAGACCGTGGTTATGCGGAAGTACCACTGATGTTCTTACGCGTCGCCAATGAGTCGGTGACATTACCTCGGCGATCATGCTATCTTGTTGAAGTGAAGCACGACGTGGAGCATACCGGCGATGGCGTCGCCGAACGGGCAGTCACCCTGATACTCAGCCGAGGTGTTTCTATAGCTCGAGGGCTAGTCAGTTTTGCCAATGGGCTCACCGAAGTGCTGCTGACAAACTTCAGCGACGAGCGTCAGCAAATTCCTAAAGGCACAACTGTGGCCTTTTGCGACAGCCTCCCTAGTGCGCAGGAAGGATCAGTGAGCAAGGCGCCCGCACCCACCGTCGATGTGAGCCCAAATTTGTCGTCTTCAGAACGGGAACGTCTTTTGGATCTCATAGATAACTTTCGAGACTGATTTGCTCCAGAATCGCGGATGGGCCAAACGTTTTTGACCAAACACCGAATTTTCACAGATGACGCGATTCGCCCCATTCGACAAAATACTTGCCGTGTGACTCCGAAAGAGCGCGAATCTGTTCAGCGCCAGGTGACCGAAATGCTTAGAGACGACGTTATCCAGCCGTCACAGAGTCCTTGGGCTTCTGCCCTGGTACTTGTTAAAAACGAACGGCAGCTTAAGATTTTGCATTGACTACTGCAAGCTCAACCAGGTGATCAAAAAGACGTGTACCCTCTTTCTCGCATCAATGATTCCCTTGATCGGCTACGAAATGCACGTTACTTCTTATCAATGGATTTGAAAAGTGGATATTTGCAAATGAGAGGGATCGGGAGAAGACAGCATTCGTCACTCCCGACTGATTGTATGAGTTTAAGGTTCTTCCATTCGGTTTATGCTCGGCACCAGCAACATTTCAGGGTCTGATGGACACTGTGCGCTCAGGAATCAAGTGGAAAGCATGCCTGGTGTATCTTGACGACGTGATCATGTGTGCGCAAACCTTCGAGGGGCATCTATGCCGTTTGATAGCTGGCTTTCAGGTCATACGATCTGCGGGCCTCACAGTAAATCCCGAGAAGTGCCACTTCGATTACAAGGAGCTGCAATCCTTAGGACACGGTATCGGCCAAGAACGCGTCCGGCCTGATCCCGAAAAGCTCTCCGCACTCACCAAGCTCCCCACACCTACGGACAAAAAGACGTTGCGGTGCATCCTGGGGCTTTGCGCCTAATACCGTCAATTTATTGCTGGCTTCTCACGAATTGCCTGGCCATTAACTTCACTGACACGTGACAACGCTGTCCTTTCGCTGGGGTGAAGAAGAGCACCAAGCTTTTAATGAACTCCGGAGACGTCTACAGACGCCACCTGTCCTGGCGCACTTTGATGACGACGCCCCTACCCTGTTTAATACCGATGAGAGCAATGTGGGTTTAAGTGCAGTATTGTTGCAGCACCAGGATGGTGTAGAACAAGTGATGGCTTATGCCAACAGGACTTTGTCTAATGCATAAGGGAACTACTCGGCAACAGAAAAATAATGCCTTGCAGTGGTTTGGGCGGTTATGAAATTCCGCCCTTACTTGTACTCTCGCCCATTTCAAGTCGTTAGCGACCGTCACTCTCTCTGTCGGCTGAAGAACTTAAAGGAACCTTCAGGGAGACTCACGCGTTGAAGCCTTCGGTTACAAGCGCTCGACATGACGGTTATTTACAAATCCGGAAAGAAGCATGCGGATGCTGACTGCCTTTCGCGAGCACCGGTCGAACCCTTCACCAAGACCGATGAAGACACTGCTTTTTTAGGAGGCATCGATGACGCAACTCTTTCCCAACAGCAGAGAGAGGACCAACAATTTCTCCCTCTTATTGATTCCTTGAAAAAGCTAACTATGGCTGTGCCTAAGATTTTCGCCCGCAGCCTCTCGTCATTCTTTCTTCGCAACGACGTAATTTACAAGAACTTCCGTCCTGGGGGGAACAGTCATCTACTCGTCGTCCCAACAGCTCTCCGCGCGGAAGTCTTGAAAGCCTGCCACGACGAGCCGACTGCCCGCCACCTAGGCTACACCCGCACGTTCGCTAGAGTACAACGCGGATACCACTGGCCGAAACTGTCGGCGACAGTGGAGCACTATGTACGAACGTGCGTAGTCCGCCAACGCCGTAAATCACCCCCTTAAAATCCAGCCGACCTACTCCACCCTCTTCAATTGCCAAAGACACCGTTCAAGCAAATTGCCATGGACCTCCTCGGACCATTTCCGACGTCTACTGCCGGGAATAAATGGATAATTGTCGCCACCGATTATCTAACTCGCTACGCGAAGGCAAAGGCTCTGCCTAGGTGTACCGCTGCCGAAGCAGCTTGGTTCTTCGTTGAGAACATTGTCCTCAGGCATGGCGCTCCGACATTCATTAAAACTGACTGAGGAACTGCCTTTGCGGCCGAGCTTTTGGAAACCGTTCTTCGCCTCAGCGGTGCCAGTTATCGTAAAATGACGGCCTATCACCCTCATACCATTGGACTGACGGAACACCTCAATAAGACAATCGCAGACGTGTTCTGTATGTACGTCGACGTGGAGCACAAGAATTGGGACGAAATTTTTCCCTACGTCACGTTCGCCTACAGTACGGCACAACAAGACACCACTCGCATGACGCCTTTCAGCCTTCTTCATGGGCGACCAGTGAAAACTATGCTAGATGCCATGCTGCTCCCGAATGCCGACGGCGACGATGTCGATCAGGACGCCGAGGAATTCGCACAGCGCGCAGAGGAAGCTCGCCAACTAGCGCGTGTGCGCATCAGAACTCAGCAGGAGGCTGACGCACGACGCTACAATATTCGCCAAGGACATGCAATGTGTGAACCTCGCGACAAAGTGTGGGTATGGATGCCTGTTCGCCGCCGTAGACTCTCCAAAAACCTATTACGGCGTTACTTCGGGCCCTATGTTGTGCTGAGACGTTTTATCGACGTAACGTATGAGGTGGTGCCAGAGGGGTTATCGATATCCAAGCGACGCCAGCAACAAGTCGGCGTCGTCCATGTTGTACGTATGAAGCCATACTACTCGGACTGATCTTGACCTCCTACTTCGTTTTGTGACCATCGAGACGATGGTTCCTGAGGAGGGGGCAAATGCGACATGCAGGAAGACGCCAAAGATGAAGACTGGATCTACGAGCGCGAGGCTGGAAGACAAAGAAACTGAAACGCGCAGGGACTGTTTCTGGCTGACCAGGAAACCATTTTTACCTTCAGCTCTCCTCGGGGCTCTACCGAATCGTGACAATATAATATAACAGCTTGGATAGTACTACGGTTTCTGCGGATAAGAAACTTAGTTTTTTTTTTCTAAGTTTGCGTTTTGCTAGATTTGGCTCATTAAAAAAAAACTCTTGAATTGGTGTGTCTAGAAGTCTATTGAGTTGGTCACTTTTTAAGCACACTGCGGAGTTTGGTACACATAAATCAATTTTTTCAAGCTTTTATTTTTTCCTCAACACGTTTAAACAAGTGTCATTCCACGCACGCCAAACGCCACTGTCGTTACGCTCGACCATTTCCAATTTGTTAAAAAAAATCACGGAAAGGTACTCTATGTGCGTAACCAAAGCCTGAAATACTTTCGCCGAAAAATTTATTGCTGAGGTGAGCGCAGTTGGACCATTTAGAAAAGGCGAGAAACCGGGAACTGCTCAATAATAAATAAAAAGTTGAAATTTTTGGAAAACACTGCACAATTTTTTCAGGTATATTTGCACAGATTTTGGCTTTTTATATAATTCGATGCATACAGCTTTATAAGCCATAAATATTTGATTTTTAAAAAGTTACCAAAGATTTGAAAATGCATCATTTTCGTCTTTTTTTTGAAATATCAACTTGCTCATGGAAATTTGAACACAGCCGTTTTTTTCCCTAAATGTCCAGCACCTAAAACCAAAGTTATAGGCGATGAAACTTCGTACATCGAAGCAAAAAAAGTTCAGCTGTTGATTACTAATGGTCAGCAAATCCAGGATATACAGAGCGAAATTTGTCGGCGTTCATTGCCGTTGGCGTTGACAACACTCTAGACTCCGATTATTTTTAGAAAAGGAAGGGCGCATAATTGGCTCCCTGGGCCAGTGGACACCTCAATCCCTCTTTGAGGTACGTGGCGGTATTGAGAGAGATGTGGGCTGCATGCATTAGCGCTGACAACGTTCCAGCAGACACGCGGCACTGCAGCAATAAGCCGCAACGTTTATTGAGGTAACCAACTTCTCGCGATCAACCATTAATTTAACTGCCACCTGCCAGGGTGTCAGGGTGGGCGCGTTGCCTATCCAGTGTGCGGAGCGAACTCTAGGTTAGAGGCTAGGCCGCGTCTACTTTCCCGATACGCCACAGCTTTCGTTCTCTAACCAGGTTTAGCAGTAGTTGAACCGCTGCTTTTTATTTTGTCTAGTTGAGCCTCGACTAGACCACGCTGTCAAGCAGCAGCCGTTCCACGGCTGTGGAGCCCCGGCGCAGCGACGGCGAAGACTCGGCTCGGCGGCGCGACAAAGTCACGTGATTCGTTGCTACGGCGGCGGCGCAGCAAGCACGTTCAAGGTCAAATGTGAGGCAAAGGCGAAATCGCTGCGACGAAAAGAGTAAAAGCTTTCACTTGTAAAAATATTAAAATTCCAAAAAGTGTGTTTTGAGCCATAAACATTTGTGAGTTTGACCCTGACGTGGTCCAAGTAAAAATACAGTAGCGGGTTACATAGAGCCGTTTATTGCCTTTTATTTTAAAAAATTTCATTGGTAATTTTTTGTGTTAATATCGCCCCAAATGGACTTCGAACCGGTGGCGGAGCGAACAGATCAGCTTCGCTGGCCTGTGCACGAGAGCGCTTGGCTATCGCCGCAGCCGATCATGCCTCCTGTAAACTGTAACATACTCTCGCAGTGTGCATTGCACAAAGTCGTCTACATCAACGAACAATACTATGGAACTAATATCGTTGATACATGTGCCGAATACCGACCAAGGTGGAAGCTTGGGCAAGTTCAGCGCTGTGTCCGTGTGCTTGTCTTGTCTTGTCCTCGTGTGTTTTCGCGCTGTGTCGGTAATACAAAGCAAAGCAAAACCATGAACCAATCTGGATAAACATACGCTTTCGCGCCTCTACTAGGCTTGAATATGTTAAAACCCTACCACTACTTTGTGTCAGAATGCCTTTTTTTTGTCTCAATAACTTAAATCAAATCAAATCAAATCTTTATTCAGCATTCTTCCGCGTGTAACAAAGGAATGCTGGGACAAGAGCAAAAAAGCTGCTACAAGCAGCTTGACAAGGCCCTTGCCCCTGTTTGATTGGCAGCGTGAAGGTTTTTCAGTCATGTTAAATGCAAGTTTTTACATATATATATATATGTGTTGCATCTCACAGATAAAAGCAATACAAATGTATTCGCGTACAACAGCATCCCACGTGCAGGTCAACATATTTGGATACATATGCAGCAAAAGGGAAAGGAAAAAAAAAACGAGTTTCTGGTCTAAGTTAGACCATTTACACTCAGGACGTACAGACAAATAAAAGAATCGTACGAACCTAATACAAAAACAAGCATGCTCCAAAATAAGAGAAAACGTTTACATTACATTTTTCTTCTGTACTTTTTTCTTAAATTTGGATACCGTCGTTCGTCATTAAAAATTTTTTCCATTGTTTTCTAGTCATGGTGTTCGGATCTGTATGTAACTTTTCAAGGCTATTTAGCAGGAATGGTACACGATATTGCAACCTGTTATACCCGTTATTGGTTCGGGAAAATGGCAAACCCCATGTATCTCTTTGCCTTACACTGTATGGCAGCTGCAAGGATTTTTTAAGGCGGCTCATTCGAAGAAAATGCTCATTTGTGTGTTTTAAGCTGCTCTTGTATTTTAAGAACAGGTTAAATGTGTATGCATGCGTGACAGTCAAGACATTAAATGATTGAAATAAATCCCGCGTATGGGAATCGTATGGGGCATTTGCAATATGGCGGATAGCTTTTCTCTGTATTAAAAGTAATTTGTGGATGTGTGTAGCAGTTGTTGCCCCCCAAACAAGGTTACAGTAGTTTATATGCGGGAGAAATAAGGCATTATATACAAGAAGCTTGAGTTTCGGTGGAATCACCTGTCGCAATCTACAAATCATTCCGCATGCCCTCGCCAACTTTTTAGCTACAAGGCCAACATGAGCGTCCCAAGTTGAATTTTCGCTAAAAATGACTCCTAGTGTTTTAACCTGTTTCGCGAGCTCTATTTTAGAATTGTCAAAATAGATATCCAAGCTACGATTTATTTGCTTTTGCACCGGCGCAAATAAAATACATTTGATTTTCGCTGCGTTTATTTTTAAGGAATTTACTGTGCTCCATTGAGACAACCTATCGAGGGTGGTATTGGCTAAACTTGCGAGTTCCTTAATCTCCTTGGACTCAAAGAAAATGCTAGTGTCGTCTGCATAGATAACAAAATATGCTTGATCACTAATGCTTATTAAATCATTAATATAAAGATTGAATAAGATCGGTCCCAGTATACTGCCCTGCGGAACACCTGCTTTCACAGTAAGCAAAGATGAATATTCACCGGTAAGAGCGACGCACTGTTTTCTTTGTTCTAGATATGATTTTAGTAATTTTAGAGTTATTCCCCGAAATCCATAACGTGCTAATTTACATAGTAAAGTAGCATGATTAATCCTGTCGAACGCCTTCGAAAAATCCACAAATATACCAAGGGTTACCTTCCATTCTTCAAATCCATCAAGTATGTACTCCTTTTGCGTCAGTAGAGCCAGTTCGGTTGACACCTGCTTTCGAAAACCATACTGCTGAGGCGTTATAATAGAAAACTTATTACAAAACGTTGTCACTCTATTACAAATAACTTTTTCCAAGCTTTTTGATATTACAGGTAATATTGCTACTGGTCGGTAATTGGATAAGTCATTTCTGTCTCCAGACTTGTACAACACCGAAACCTTTGCTAGCTTCATTTTGTCTGGAAAAACACCTGTAGACAAACAAATATTAAACAGATGGGTGAAAACTGGTACCAGGAGATCGAGTACAAACTTGATAGGTCCTATCTGAAGTCCATCTATATCACGTGCTTTACTATTTTTCAGTGACAAAAAAAACTGAGAATATTTCCTCAGGAGATGCCGGCTCAAAGAAAGCACTGTTTGCAATCTGCTTGTTCAGGAAGCTCGTGGCAGTTTCATCGCGGACGCTATCAACAAGATTTATGAAATATTCATTAAACTTGTTCGCCCAATTTTGTCCTTTAAATGCTTCATTATTAAGTATTATTTCAAGTTCTTCATTTTGACGGCTTCCCCTTTGTAATAGTTTGTTCATTTCGCGCCAGATTTCATTACCACGAGCACCCGGTTTCCCCAAGAGGTTTTTAAAATAGCAGTTTTTAGCATTCCGTAAAAACTTTGTCACGAAGTTTCTCTGTTTTTTATAAGCAAGAAGGTCTGCATAGTTTTTTGTTTGCGAAAATACAGAATACAACGCATATTTTTTTCTTATCATGTTGAGACAATTATTCGTAAGCCAGGGCTTACGTATCTTCTTGGATTTCTTTATCATTTTGAATCTAAAGCAGGTTCTGTAGGCTGCAGTAAGGATAGAAATGAGAACGTCGTAGGCTTTGTTAGCGTCTATACATTCTAAGACAGGGTTCCAAGTTTTTTTTTAATTTCTTCCCTAAATTTATTTAATGTTCTCGGATTTATCTCTTGAACAATGAATGACTCAGAATGATTCACACTTTTTTTCATAATCTCACCGCGTTTACAAAACATATAAATAGGTAAGTGGTCACTCACGGCTGCTGAGACAACACCAGAATGTACCGTGTCTTCAATGCTGTTAGTTATGAATAAATCCAGAAGACTTTCAGAAGAGTGGCTGATGCGTGTTGGCTCATTTATAACGTTTTTGCAACCAAATGAATCCAACATTACCTGTAATTCTTGTGACTGAATTGTATTTTGCAATAGGTTAATGTTACAGTCACCCCCAATTGTAATGTGCAGGCTATTTAATGACACAAAACTCAGCACGCTCTCAAGAAAAGCAAAAAATGCGTCCAGTTTACCATCCGGTGGGCGGTATAGCACAACAAATACAGATTTCTGATACTGTAAGGATAAGGCTTCATAATCTGGCGTTACTATCGAAAACTCGGTGAGTAAGCTGCATGACATGTGCTCGGATACAAGTTGCAAAACACCCCCACCACGGCGATGTGATCTATTTAAAAAAAAGGTTCGAAAACCAGGCAGGCGAAGTACTTCCTCTTCAGATTCGTACCACGTTTCTGTGAGCATGATGATGTCAAATTTGAAACCAAAGTCAGCAAGAAACGACATCAGTTCGTCATGCTTGTTCCTAGCCGATTGCGTGTTACAATGTAAGAATGAGGTGTAGGCACCGCCGCCTGGGCAGCGAACGTCACCTGATATAATCATCGGAGCAAAAGGAACAAGAATGGCCGCGCCGGCAGAAAGTAAAGAACTACATCATCTTTTCCAGGTCAGCTTCGCATGTTACGCGAAGCACACGGGAGTTTTCTGTCTTACGAGCAAAGATTTTGCCTCCCCGCACCCATGCATAGCGCCATTTCATTTCCTTTTTCTTCGCCACAGTCATTCCAAGTAGCTTCTTTAGTTGAGGGGCCAGACGCTCGTTCACAAACACGGGTTGCTCAGCGGCAAATCCCAGCTCAGTTGTAGTGAACCTCGTCTTTCGTGCTTTTTCAAGAACTGCGTCCCGTTTAGACCGCCGGTTAAAGACCACAACAATGTTCTGATCCGACCCATCTGTCCCATCCGTTCCGCTGTTCCGTACAGGAACACGATGGCAAACCTCAATGTCCTGCTCACCTATGGGCTCATGCAACGCTACGCCCACCTTTCCAAGAACGTTCAGAAGGTTCTCGCCTTTTTCAACCGGAATTCCCTTCACTTCAACGTTTTTGTTCCTCGAATACTGATCCTGAGCTGTTATCCTGAGAGAATTATCACGGACCTGAGCCTTCAATCTGTCCACCTCCTGAGCCAAAAGATCATTGGACACCTTCAAAGCTGCATTCTCTTCCTTGACGCTAGCACATTCCTTTTTCATGTCTTCATACTGTTTGTTTACGAATTCCAAGGATTGTTTTATCTCCCTTAACTCCTTCCGGAATTCGCGTTTTAGGTCAGCTATCCCGGTTCCCATTGCGACAGGTTAGGATCCAAAACACAGGCGTACAAAATTAGACAGTCAGGCAGCAAAAATGAACATTAAGGCAGCAGAGGCAGCAGAGGCAGTACGTACAACAAATTAGCAGAAGTAATAAGAGTTCAGACCTGTGAAATGCAAGGTGAAGAGAAATCACGCTCTGCTCCGTGCGCTGCCCCACTGTCAAATGGTTCCCGCGATGCTCGTGGCGTCCTTTTAAGCCAGGCAAAGTGGGCGTGATCCCTCGGTGTTCCACAAAGACCAGTCAATTCACCGGCGCATCAGGACGACGCCGCTTTATCTTGATGTAGCTGTATCGCAGGCACCTGGTCAGTGGTCGAACGTTTCGCCTGTGAAATGCAAGGTGAAGAGAAATCACGCTCTGCTCCGTGCGCTGCCCCACTGCCAAATTAGCAGCATATTAAATGGTGCTCATAGCCGGTTGAAAAATACCGACTATTTTCGTGCAATGACAGCTGCGTGCAATCTTAGCGAGGGAATTTTTAGCGAGGTGCGTCTCCTTTGAAGAGCCTCAAGAAGAAAAACAGGCCGAAAACAGTACAATCTTCCGCGTTTCTCTCCTGTGGTTTTTTTATGTAACGCTGAAAATTGCCCAAGAAAGAAGTCTCCTCCAAGTTAACAAAGGTCAGTGTGGTAGTATTGACGGCAGTGTCTAAACATTCCAGCTATGGAAGTTCAGCGCTCGTGGAGAGGAAAAAGTAGCTTCATTCCTACTTGCGCTGTACTAAATCTGAGGCGCGTACACTTGAAACCTCACTTTCACACGTCCTCTTACAGTGAGAAAAACAAAACCTAATCCAACATACTAATGGGTGTGAAATTTGCAACACCTGGAAAACGTTGAATGAGGGTATGTTTAAAGGGTGTCTCAAAGAATGCGACGGATTGTGATTCAAGTTTCAGCTGCGAATATTAACTATAGAAAGGACAGTAAAAGGAGAATGTTGCCCATTTCTTCAGTCGTCCAGGACACTTACCTTCCATGTAAGTTCGTGGTAATGCTATTTTCTCGCATTGGGATGCTACGAACTTTCATTGACATGGTGCGCATCATTGCTTTCGCGATGAGGGGGAACCATGTGTTGACGCAGGTGTATCTAATACGCAAAGGCACCGCTGGCATCCGCGCCTCAGCCGCTAATCTGGAGAAGCCACAACGGCGCTTTTCCTCGAGCCGTTATAACATTCTACATCAACTCTTTATAAAAAATTGGCGGTGATTTAACTCTCGTTAAACCTGGAATGACGCGATGGCTACAGCTGGCCGAGTTCAGTTCAGTTGAATTGCAAAGTCAGTCTTTCGCCGCTTCGTTTCCATGGGCGTTCCTTCTTCATCTTCGTCCCACTTGACACGGCGCATGCGCACAGCTGTTGCAGCTCGGTTTATTCGGCGCGCCGCGGCGCCGGCAGCAGCAGCTGCGCCGCGTCACGTGGCCAGCCACGGCGCCGGCAGCTGCTCTGCACCACGTGGCCAACCACGGGCAGCATGGCGCCGCAGCCACAGGGTGGCGGCGCCGCCACGCTGAAAGCTCGAAATGCCACCGTAATGCAAAAAAGTTGGATTATGTTCTCTTATTACGCAATTGGCGCAAAACTGCACCAACGATTTACTCAGGTCATTCAGTTTCTATTGATATACGTCGAGCTTAGTTCTGTCATGATTTGTTAGGGCTACACATGCACAGAAATTTCGCAGATATGTGGATGCATCACTTGAAGGCACGCGTGCCTAAGAATACGATACTGAGCGAGCTCATAAAAATTTCATACAAACTGCAGCTCAGTACTCATTGGGGCTAATAAGACGAAGGCAGTTAATAAAGCAAAACGGCCCCTTACCTGTCTACGAGCTTTCTACGAGGAGATTTTGACTGTACTGCGGCACTGCAGTAACAGATGGTTACTCATTTTGCCCCCTTTTTAAACTCTGTTCCCAGGTGCTCGTCACAACGGGAGACGTTTCACTCGAAGCCGACGTCGCTGATGTGGTTAAAAGAACAATAGAGCACTTCCCACGACTGGATATCTTGGTAAGCTGTCTGTGCGATTAGTACTTTTCACCAAATTTGCTAATAAGTTTCGCTTGGCTTCTAAGCAGTCGTGAGTGTCAAACTCAACAGTAGCCTTTGGCTTGTTGCAATGAATTTCAGCAATTAATGAGGCTATATCTTATATCCTCTAGTATTGTAAGTTTACTGCCCTCTTATGATATATACTTTTTCATTTGAACATATTTATTTAACATTCACTCATGCATACTAGAAACACTTGGTGGTCAAAACATGAGAACTTTAATGACAAAATTATATGTATAATGAGTAACGCAATCATATACCAGTTTTTTCCCTATATGCTCTGTGGGTCTGGTAAAATTAAAATTGGTAGGCATCCTTTGTTACATTATCGGGTACTCTAAAAGAACATTGGTCTGCATAATGCAATAATGAAACAAGTACTGAAAAGGAAGAAAGCAGTTATTCGTTTGAATGTTCACCTGTCTCTTCTTTTTTCGAAGAAATGTGAACACATCAGCCTTTCACCAATGAAGTCAAAAAGGTTCGTGATTGGTATTTGAAGTTCATTATTTGATTGGACGACTACGGTGGCAGTGTGATATTTGTGTATAGTCTGTACTATACATAAGATTAACGCATGCCCTGGCTAATGCACACATCGCAAAGCGATTTTTCAGGACCGCCACGACTCTTGGGAACCGTTTACCTGTGCCTCCAAATGAGTGCGCTGCTGGCTTAAGCACCGTGGGGCTAAACGAAATTAAGACTGCACCTTAATCAATGTTTATCATTTTTTGCACAACCTAGTTCACGTATTTGTTTATTTCGCGCTACCTCTATTGCCCTCTCCTTTTCCCTTTATTTCTATCTTTGACTGTATGCATCTAACATATCTGGTTAAGCATCACGCGCCTGGACGGATTCTATAACCAAGCTCTGTTTTCGACGCCTCTCCGTGCTACCTGAGCCTCACTGCGCGAATGATGGGTATTTACAACTCGGCTCTGACATCTGGTCAGGCCATATCTCACCTTGATTTCGCAGCCTTTAGGCCGCCGCGGTGGCTGAGTGGCTATGGTGCTCGGCTGCTGGCCCGAAAGACGCGGGTTCGATCCCGGCCGCGGCGGTCGAATTTCGATGGAGGCGAAATTCTAGAGGCCCGTGTGCTGTGCGATGTCAGTGCACGTTAAAGAACCCCAGGTGGTCGAAATTTCCGGAGCCCTTCACTACGGCGTCTCTCATAGCCTGAGTCGCTTTGGGACGTTAAACCCCAATAAACCAAACCATTTCGCAGCCTTTAAAATGCTTTCTTAGTTAGAATTTCTCTCTGGTTCTTATCTCACTTCTACTCTTCTCTATGTATCACAATGCACACCAATGAACTATGCGTTTTGTTATTGCTGTGCACCTGAGAATCTACACAAATAAGTGTTATGAAATGGTGTCTGCTACTGTTAGAACCGAACCAATTGTTTTTCCAATTTTGCCAATAAGATACGTAAGGTTTTTTTTTTTTGCTCTGCACTACGCTTCAGCTATGGCATAGAGGCTGTGCATCCACTACGCGTAGAACAGGCTCGTGATTAGAATCCGTCTTCCACTGCAGTCCTTAATCTTATTATGAAAACAAAAACGACTGCTGATGGAATAGATTACAGAGGAACGGGCTAATACCAAAGAACACCGCTGAGAAAGCACCTTCTCTCGAGAACAGGAATTTGGCCACCGTGGTGTATACTTGGCTGCCACAAAGAAATCATATCAAAATATCAACCAAACCCGGCTCTAACTCCCCAGCGGCTGCGGAACAAATTACAGACGCGCAATTATCATAATTATACATATAAGGGACACACGATGAAGGCTAGTACAGGGCCACGCATCTACATACAGTCATTACGAATGATGGTTAAAAGTATTTAGAGGATTCAAAAATGCACTGAATGAAATGGCAACTCCACACACTGTACCTGTGAGCGGCTTCGAAGCCAAAAGAGGAAAGACGAGCCCGACCACCAGCGACTACGGAATAGTAGAGAGTAAGCTAATAATATAGTTTTGCAGAACGAAAGACTTTATGAACTGCTCCGTTTGCGAACCGTTTCATCAAAAACGGCCGTGGCTTAGCTTGGTTAAGCCTGGTGATTGCGAAGCACGCCGCTTAGAAAGTCGTTCTTCTCGTTCTTCTTCCGTCTCCGTAGCTCGCTGATGCTTCCTCTTTGCATTCTGCCGAGCTGCCTTGTTCGTAGGCACCATCGTAACATCTGGCTGTATGACTGCCTTGCAGTGATGCCAACTCAGGTCAACGTTTTATCCCTAAAATGAACCCCCAAAAATCCCTAGATTCAAGAAAATACCCTACCTTTTAGTTCTTTACTTGTTAATGTGGCGATTACAGCTTTAACAAAGTCTCAACGCAGTTCACGCTTTATTCCATGTCTTGTGCATTTTATCAGAGATAAATAAATGTGTGTTAGCCGCAACTGTAGCTTTTTTCTTAATTTTTTGTAGAGTTACCATGCATACAAGGTCCACAGAAGGCACCACCGGATAAAGGGGGAGTCAGCAACGACGCTTTCCTGACTCCCCCTCTATCTGAAGTAAAATTCGAGCAAACGACTCCTGTTTCACCGCACCGCCTTTTGGGCTGCTCCTTCAGCAGGCTCATCTTTACGCGCAAAGAACCCTTGCAGCCCTTTGTAAATAGAATGGAGTTGATCCCAAGTTGAAAGAGCTGTCATTGTTTGCTAAGCCCCCTTAACGCATCAAAGTATTTTGTTCAGACAACATTAACAGTCTTTTTAAGATGTAGACAGAAAGACGAACACATTTGACTTCGTGAAAGTCCCCTTCTCGCCTCAAACAGAACACTCAGAAGCGGTGAAATGGCGTACCTCACCGCCCAGTACTTTATTTATCAAAGTTTCAATCAAAGATAGTCAAACAGTATAGTTGGAGCGACTAAGAAATGACATCACGAGAACTTGACATCCTCAAAAATGTAGCCTTGCTAGCAGTGATAGCAGTGATTCAGACCTAGACTTGGTAATTACGAAATCAGAAAATGGTTCCTTAAAACTGAGAATATATATGTTGTTTTGGAATTTAGCAGCACGTTGAAACGAAGCTGTCTAGCAAACGTGGAGAATGCTTTTCTTTAAAAAAATAAGCTGCACAGATCGAAGCACTTTCTTCAATAACATAAAAACACGTACGATGCAAATGATACTGTATTCAGAAAAAACGTAAACGCGCGTGCAGTGTCGATGCTGACGCTTTAAGATATATCTTTCTTAACTCTCTAGAATTATTATATGGCACACAAACAAGGAATTAGACGCGCACACAATCTTAAAGTCTTAATCATCGTACATATCTTTGTTCATCCTCTTCAAATGAGAAGGAGTGATGTTGAACTTGTAACAGCAGCTGTCCATCAAGGCTCTTTTTGCGTGCAGCAAACCGCACAACGCTTCTGTTGACAATCTGTTTCTCTGCTTTGTTTTCAGCAAGTTGACTTGCGAAAACACGCGTTCGACAGCGGCGCTGGAGCGTGGCAGGCACAAAAGGTTCTTCATAAAACTTGACAGCAGGGGGTACTCTTGTGAACCGTCTCCTTTTTTCATTTGAGACACTTTGTGCCAGAACTGGCTCGCAGTCAAGTCAATGTAGTCGCTCAGCTCCATGTTGCGGAGAAGTCGCCATTCCCTGTCCAGTTCATTCACTTCGTTTTCTTTCACTATCAGAGGAAAGGAGACCGCAAGCGACGCGATTGATGGCACTGTCTTTCCCAGGACAACTTTCGGTTATATGACTCGAAGGTTTTTCATTTGTTCACTTTTTAGGGGGAACCGCAGGTAGATCTGATGAGCTGCTTCAATAAAAAACTCCAAACACCGCAGTCGAAAGTTGTGAACCTGATTATCGTTTAAGCCGTGCGTGTTACCGGCTAGAGCGGCAGCTGGCTTTGCTCCGAGGTAAATTTCTTCCAATGGCAGGAACTTGGCTGGGTCTTTGTACCGCACATCGGACCACGCTGTGGCCTCCAAGTAGTCCCGCTTGATGTAGCATTCAAGTATGCATTTCAGCATGGCCGAAACTTTTTCATGGAGCAAGTGGATTCTGGTTTCTTCCGACTGCATTTTCTTATTTAGGTTAGTGAAAAAAGGCAGGACATACTCAAGGAACTCGAGGTAGAGTTTCGTTGACGGGTCAATCAGTTTTTCCAGAATGGTTTCTGCAGCAAGCAGGCGGTCGTCAGTGGCGGCTTTTTTGAAAAACAAAATCAGGGCAGGCATCTGCTCAAGTAAGCGTGTCACAACAACTTTTAGAGACAGCCACCTTGTTTGGCTTGGGTGCAAAAGCTTGCGTGGTTTCACCTCTGCAAGCTTCTGGAATTCTTGGAAGGCAGATGTCTGCTTCGGCGACAAAAAGTAGTTGAAAACATCGCGTGCCAGATCCTCAACTCCTCTCGGAAGTGTTTTACATGCATACGAGGCGCACAGATGGAACGAATGACAAACGCACTTCATAATGAAGAGGCCTGGAATTTCTGCCTGTAGCAGCGACGCGACGGAATGATGTGCACCCATCATCACGTTCGCTCCGTCGGCCGCAAAACCAATCAAATTTTTGTCGTACGGAATTTTCGCAGCACTGAACACTGTCTTCAGGCTAGTGTAGAGAGAGCTGGCAGTAGCATCACTGAGTGGTACTAAGTCCAAAAACGCATCCATTATGCTGCCTTCGACGTTCATTACTCGGGCGACGAGGGACAGATGCTTCACCGTTGCCTTGTCAGTGGATTCGTCAACTAGAAGGGAGAACTTCTGTTTGCGCAAAAGCTCACAGAGCTCTTCGCGACTCTCCTCTCCAAGCCCATTCTTTATGATGGCAGCGCACTTTGTCCGGAGGCAACTTAAGTTCTTTGCAATCTGCGAGTCGTCACACGACGCTTTGGCAACATCAACTAAATGCCCCATGGCATTAAAGGGTAGATTGTGTTCCGTGATAAACGCCGCAAGTCTTATTTCAGCCTCTTTGACAGATTTGTCTACTTGAGTTTGTCCACTTATTGAAGGCATGGATGTCAGCGCGCGGGTTGATTGCAAGCTCGCAGCGCTTTTTTGTGTTTGGAGCTCGCAAGGTGGCGGTCGATTTCGGATTTTCCCTCCTTGTAATCGGATCTGCATGCTTTGCAGGAAAAGAACAAGGGCCCTTTTTTACTGGCTGACAACCAGCCTCTGTACTTTGGATCCACCTCCCATTTTGTCAAATATTTTTGGTCGTATGCTTTCGCTTTCTTTTTGCTTGGCTCACCTTCCTCAAAGTCTCCCGGTCCAGAACTTGCCATCTGACATGCAGCACGTTTGAACCGATAAGGTACGCGGTGAGTGTAAACGTAGCGCGTTGATCCAGGCAGTACAAGTCAAAACTCAACGTTTTTCTTTTGTAGAGCAGCAGTCACTCGTAGCGCCAGTGATGACACGCACGATTAAACAGTTTGAAAGTCATATGTTTTCGTTTCTCCTCTCTGTGCAGCAGCCGATTATTTAGCGTTGCAGAACTGCTGTCGCCATCTAGCGGCTTGGCACAACACCAGAAATAGAGGAACAGTAACTAGGATTCTTCATAGTTTTTTCTGTTCGAAAGGCAGTATAATCTGATACGAATTATAAGGCCTCAAAATCCCTAGATTTCACAAAAAGACGCTAAATCCCTAAAGCAAAGAGAAAATCTCTAGATCTAGGGATAAATCCCTAGGGTTGGCATCACTGCTGCCTTGGCGAGAGGAGCGGAGCAGCTGGTGTGACGTCACTCTGACCGTAGCGCCCCTGGTGAGAGGAGCGGGAGTTAGGCTGCCGTTTGTGGCTACCGCCTCGCCTCGCGACGGCGTGAGATGGCGCCCCGTTTTTACACAGATGGTGTGACGTCACACCGACCGTAGCGCCCCTGGTGAGAGGAGCGGGAGTTAGGCCGCCGTTGGTGGCTACCGCCTCGCCTCGCGACGGCGTGAGATGGGGCCCCGTTTTTACATAGCTGGTGTGACGTCACTCTAGGTCACGTGGTGTGACGTCACGCAGCGAGGTCACGCTAAAGGTCAATGGTGCCTACCACCGCCTCGCCACGGAACGGGGTGAAGTGCGACCTAAAGTAGTATTCGCAATAAAAACCCGGAGATCAGGAAGAGGATTTGGAAGATCCCGAATGGCAAGACTCAATATAGAGTAGATTTTATATTGCACTCTCATTCCGGTATCATGCAGATTTTTCCCCGAAGAGCTAAGTGTAGGATTCTATCAGTGATCATCCTTCCAATGTTGTGACGGCAAGCGGAGTAGAAGTAAAGGGCAGACTGCCAAAGCAAGGCACTGGCAGGCTCTCCCAAGAATCAAAATATCGGGTTAAGCGATGACAAAGCATAAACGTGACGACCACCTTAGGTGATACAATACACAAATGGCAAGATAACACAACATGAGGGAACACAGTTGGGAACCTAAAAGTTGTCAAGAGGAAATTAGACATAGGAGAAAATTAGAAGTACGCATTTACAGACAAGTGCCATATCGTTAGCAGCGTGGCAAATATAGTTGACGAAGCGCACGATCTCGATATATCGTCACGTAGGGGTGACGGTTGTCCAAGGAGTGAGGAAGACAGTGTAAAGTTCTTCTAAAAGAAAACTTTCTTGTGCTGATGTGCACGCACAATGAACTGAATGTCTCGGTGGCGATGAAAGCAACAAGTGTGCGCGGCGGTGGTCGAACAGAACGCCTGGAGTTTTTCGCCATGCTCAATATCAAGCTATCAAGGAACTTTCGAGATAACGAACCAAAAGCAACTACAACAATCTGAAAAAAATTTGGAAGGAGTTGGTCGTGGCCGCGACCAATCGAGATAAGCCTGGCCGCATCTCGCGACACAAGCAAATTGGCAAAGCCGCCTGCCAGTATTTTTGAGCATGAACGAACGAAATACAAAGATGCGCGGCATCACTCCCCTCTAAAACCAGCATCGGCTCGATGCTGTACAACAAAAAGAAAGGAATGCAAAATAACAGGAGGTAAATGCAGAAGAGAAGAACACTAGCATTTCCAATACAGAGCGTCCGTCAGCACCTATAATAATGCTTCAGGCGCAAAAAATTCACAACTTCTGGGCGTCAACGGCGCCGCTTTGACGCGGTTGCTCCGTCGGGGGACACTTTGTAGTAAAGCTCTCCAAGTCGACGAATGACTTTCTACGGGCCGATGTACGGCGCAGAAGCTTTTCACTAAGTCCGCGGCGGCGAATAGGCGTCCACACCCACACACGGTATCCGGCTTGTACTTCGAGTATAGTCGTCGTAGATTGTACCGTCTGAGACGGTGCGCTGTTTATTTTTGATCCATAATTTGGCAAGTCATCGGGCTCTCTGCGCGCTGAAGGTAGCAGCAACGTCGATGTTGTCTTCATCTGTCACTTTCGAGAGCATGGCGTGGAGCCTGTTGGATGCCTCCCTGCCATGAATGAGCCTAAACGCTGTCATCTGGGTGGTCCCTCGCACTGCGATATTGTAGGGAAGTACCGCGTAAGGAAGCATGGCTTCCGAGATCTTGTGTTTGGCGTCCACATTCATGGCGAGCATGTCAGTCATAGTTTTGTTAGACGCTCCGTAAGACCGTTGGTGGGTGCATGATAATTAGTAGTTCGCCAGTGGCTTTTGTGGCTGCAGCTAAGAATGGCGGTGAGCTCAGCCGTAAATGTCGTTCCCCTTTCCGTGATGAGAACTTCTGGGGCGCCGTGACGCATAAGGATCTGCTTGACAAAAAACTTTGCGACTTCAACCGCAGTACCACTCGGCACGGCTTTTGCTTCAACGTAGCGGGTCAATTAGTCGGTCGCTACAACCATCCACTAGTTCCCGATATTGAAAGTTGGGAAGTTGCCGAGTAGACCTATTCCCATCGGTTGAAAGGGCTTGTTTTGTGGTGGTATGCGTTTCAAAACTCTAGCTTGTCTGAGCAGCGGCGTCTATCGTCGACAACACTACCGGCATGTTTTGACATACTGTGTGACGTCGGTGGGTAATAAGGGCAATATTAATTATATTGAATGCGACGAAGGATGTTCGTAAGCTCGAGGTATTCAGCTGTTAGTTCGTCGTGCGAGACCTACATAATTCCTTCCTGTAAGCTGTTCGGAACGACGAGGAGGTACGCGGTCTTGGGGGCGAAGTTTTTCACAAGCATGCCATTTCGCAGACACAAATAGGATAAACCGCCCTTGAGCGTTGCTGGGGGTGAGGAAAGCTTGCCTTCCATATATTGGAGGAGAAGGTGTAGGTTGGGGTTCGAGCGTTGGTGCTGCGTAGAAGTCGGTGGTGCTTATCGATCCCAACAAAGCGTCCATATCGTCCTCTGCCAGTGAGGTCTCGACAGGGGCTCGGATAGGCAGTCCTCATTCGTTTGCTTGCACCTAGATTTGTAGACGACGGGGATGTTGAATTTCTGGAGGCCCAAGCGGCCGGAGGGGTCCTTCAAATTGCCAAGACAGCAAAGTGTGTGGGGATCGCTAACCAGCTGCCGTGGTGGTCGGTACAGGTAGGGGCGGAATTACGACGTGTCCCAGACAATGGCGACACACTCCTTCGCGGTTGTCTAATAGTTAGTCTCGGCCTTCGATAAATAACGGCTTCCATACGCGATACCTTTGCCCAGTTCGTCACTTTTATGAACGATGACAGCTCCTAGGCCCACGCTGCTTGCGTAGATATGAGGTTTAGCCTAGGCGTTTTCATCAAAGTGCCCGAGGAATGGAGTGGACTCTAAGCGACGCTGAAATTCCTTAAAGGCTTCCGACTGCGCCGCTTCCCAATTAAATGGCACGTCTGCCTTTGTCAGTTTGGTCAGAGGCTCGGCGATGCGCGGAACGTTCTTGACTAGCCGAGGTAATATGCTCACAATTCGATGAATCTGCTCACAGCTTTCTTGTCGGTCGGTGGCGAATACTCTGCAATAGCAGCTGCTTTCTCTGCGTCTGGGTGTACTCCAACCTTGATTACAGTATGGCCGGGAAAGAGCAGTTATTTTTAGGCAAAGTGGCCCTTCTCTGTTTTCAAGGTTAGCCAGGATGAATTGATTCCCTCCAGCACTGTTCGATACCTTTTCAGGTGGTCATCAAAGTTCTAGGCGAAGAAAACGACGTGATCGAAGTACACGAGACAACTTTACCACTTCAGACCTGCCAGTACTGTATCCATTACCCGTTGAAAAGTTTCCGGTGAGGAACAGAGTCCAAATGGCGTCACCTTAAACTCGAAGAGGCCAAATGGTGTGGTGGATGCGGTCTTCTCTCGGTTTCTTAATCGACTTCTATTTGCCAGTAGCCGCTCTTGAAGTCCATCGAAGAGAAGTACTTGGCGTTGCACAACCGGTCCGTTGTGTGTCAATACGGGTGACGGGGTATACATCCTTCTTTGTTGTGACGTTGAAGCAGCGGTAATCGACGCAGAACTCAAGTGTGCCGTCCTTCTTTCTCGCCAATACAACCGGTGCTGCCCAGGGGCTCTTCGACGGCTAGATGGCGTCGTCACGAAGCATATCTTTTACTTGGTCCGGTATGGCTTGTCCTTCTCGCGGCGACACACGGTAGGAGCTTTGGCGAAGAGGTCGGGTGTGTTCGTCGATTCTATTGCGATGTTTGGCAAGCGGGGTTTGTCGTGCGTTTGATGATGATGAGTAGCATCCGCTGTAACATTGAAGAAGGTCGCATACTTGATCCAGTTTGTTCCGGGGCAGGGCTGGGTTGACGTCGAAAGTGGGCGAGTTCTCATGGTTAGGCTAATCTTCGGCGGTTCGGTCGAAGAGGGCGAATGCGTGTCTTACGTCGGAGATTTGCTCGAAGAAGGCGGAACGCTCATTTGTTCCTCGAGGACAACCAGGGCAACGGGATGTTCCGGAGTTTTCATCAAAGGGATGGCCTCGTCCGTCAAAAGCCTGATCAGCTTGGATCGCACGTCGACGGTCGCCTGATTCTCATTAACGATATCCACGCCCAAGATCACTTCGCGGGAAAATTGCCGTAGCACAACGAAGGTCGCAGGATAGCTATCTTCTTTGAAGGTCACTCATCCTGTGCATCGTCCCGATGGCGTAATCAAGTTGCCTCCTGCGGTGCGGAATTGTGGGTCATCCCAAACGGTCGTGATCTCCATCAGCTGCTCTGCTAATTTCGCGTTCATCACCGAATAATATGCTTCTGTGCCGACTAGAGCGGCTACTTTCGACAACCGCATTTAGTGTCCAAATGCAGAACCGCCGCATACAAGCTGTCGTTCTTCCGAAGAACGATAGCCGATTGGAATGCGTTACTTCGCGAAGTGGTCACCTTATCTTCAGCCGAAACATTTTTATCTGCAATCAACCCCAGCCGGTCAAGTTAGGCTGTTGGTTCGATTCTGGAGTGTTTCCCTTGTCGCGCTTTGTTTTTAATTTTAATGTACAGTGTTTGTTACTCGTCCATTATTTGAGTTGTTCACAGAAATTTTGCTGCCTGCCTGAAGGTCTTTTTTTTTCGTTGTTGACAAAGCACTGTGCAATTGTATCCCCACTCCTGACTTGGCCACCAAAAGGTGGCAGGCAGTATTGAATAAATAAATTAAAATAATTCGGATGTCCTGATTCTTGAGTTGCACGTCATCCTCGGGGCCGGGTGACGGCTTCGTCTGGCATGTGATTCTTGGGTAGGGCGTGTGGTCGGAGCTTTTTTTTGCGGTGTCGTCATCCCTAATTCGGATCGTGTCGTGATCGATCTGGTGTTTTTGTGCGGGCTCGGCGTTTCCAGTGCTACGTCTTCCTACGGCGTGGTCGGTAGAGGACCTTCGTCATTTAGCTGGTGAGCAACGTCACCTCCAGAGGTTGCTTACTTTAGTTTCCCCTGCGGGGTCTGGGAGGTCTTGCTCGAAGAGCCGCTGAATAGCTGTTAGTGGCGACGCGAAGTGCGAGGCTGACGGCAATGGTGAGCGGGAAATGTCGCCCGTCACATGCTCCTCTCGACGCAGGTAGTCGCCGCTTTCTTGAGAGCGTTGGCCGAAGCGTGGTCGTGGTGCGTCAATCGCAGAACCAAGAAGACGGTTACGTCAATGTGGGCAGTGACGAAGAATATGGCCTGCCTCAGCGCAATGAAATCAAAGCAGGCGATGGTGAGAAGTGTTCCAGGCGTCTCATTTTGTGGGACTTTAGTCGTTCGTAGTCTGAGCCGGAGGTGGCAGGACGCAGCTTTCGCAAAAAGCTGGTTCACTTCGAAGGGGAAGACTTAAGCTTTGTCTTTGGGGCTGACACCTGCGTAGAGCAGCGGCGTAGGCCACGGCTCGAGCTTCAGCTGCAGACGTCGATGACGGGGAGCCAAACGCATGCTGCACTTCTTCGCGGACGATTTCCCCCAAGGATCGGTGCTTGAACTGGTTGGAAGATGTTAACAGGCGACACAGTTCTTCCTGTGCAATTTCGCGGATGACATGCCGCAGGTTGACTCCGAATGCTGTGCCATCCGAGAGGGCTGTTGAGGTCGCTTGGAGCTGTCGAGATAAATGGCGGGTTCGTGCTTCCAAGGTTTTCTCAATGGTGGCCGCGTCACTGGTGAATTTAGCGACACTCTTCGGTACATTTTGGATCAGACCATCGAAAACTGTCTCTTTAGCACACTTTTTTTCGTCACGTCAGGATCAGCGCGTCGAGAAAGGCGCTGCATGTCTTCTATTTATAAGGTCACTGTCGCATTCGGGTACTGTATGTGTGTCTGTAGAAGCACCTGCGCTCTTTCTTTCCTGACGATGCTTGTGAATGCCTTGAGGAACCCTGGCTTGAATTATTCCTACGTCGCCAAAGAAGCTTCGTGGTTTTCAAAACCAAATCGTTCCTGGATGTTCCAGGACGAAGAAAACATGGCTCACTTTAGTCACTTTAGTCGTTGCTGAGGAGTCCTTCTTTGCTTAGGTGCAGAAGCGTAGCAGTCCGTATTCAGGTGAACGCTTCTGGAGACGGCGGCTGCTCCGCACTTCGTCTTTGTTTGGGACGGCTTCTGTGGTTTTCCCGAAATACACCTGATGTCACGTAGTGGTGACGGCAGTCCAGGCAGAGAGGAAGACAGCGTAGAGCTCGTCCAAAAGAAAACTGTTTATTGGGCTGGCTTGCGCCCACAATAGACTGAATGAGTTGGCGGCGGCGAAAACAACAAGCGTGCTCAGCGGTCGTCGAACAGAATGCCTGCAGGTCACAGCCGAGCTCAATTCAAAGTTGTAAAGAAACCCTCGGGATAAGGAACCAAAGCAACTACAACAATGTGGAAAAATGTAGATGCAGTTGTTCGTGGCAACGATCAAGCGAGATAAGTCTGGTCGTGTCACGCGGCACAAACAAAATAAGGAAGCAGCCTCCCGCCGTGAACGAACAAACTACAAAGAAGCGCGGCAATATTTAAAAAGTAACTTAAATTATCAGGACTGCTGTGGTAGACGCTGTGGTGTTGATGGCGCGGATATCTCGCCGATAAAGAAAGTGGAGGTGCAGAAATTTGTGCAGGTAGTGCTAGGAAAAAAGAGCGAGTGAGGATCCCGTGACTGCAAGTCTATTGAAGAATGGTGGAGCCATTGAGCTAAAAACATTTGCCACTCTGCATAACGTATACAGTGGCGCCTAAACAATCTCAAGTGTACCGGATGCTTGCAAAAGCACTAATGTTATAGTAATCTAAGAAAGTGGATTGAAATGACTTCAAAATTAGGTACCGATGAACGCATTATATATATATATATATATATATATATATATATATATATATATATATATATATATATATATATATATATATATATATATCAGGACTACACAAAGGCTATAGTCTTCCACGTGAAAAGTGACATATATCTCAATCAAGAAGGGTGTCAGGCATGGACACACGACGCCTAAACAACTGTCACTGTCGATTTACAACAGGTATAGAAAGAATAGGTTTGGGAAGAGCTAGCGGTCAAAATTAATGGAGAATACATTCGTTATATCTTATTTCCTGATGACATTGCCCTATTGAACAACTAAGGATGCGAACCGTATGGAACGATTTAGTGCCTAAGTTAGCAAAGTAAACGGCAGATATAAACAGTAATATTGATACAGCTCAGAAGTAGAGGGGGCTGAAGTACAGAAGTGGAGGAAGCAGTGGTGCTTCGCCATCTTGCTTGAGGCAGCTTGGCAGCCAGGAGTAGTTCTTCTGTACCCGATAGCGTTCCACGTAAGCATCACAAATCTGGTGGAGGCGCCGGGTATGCTTCTACAACCGCTTAGGCTACCGACCAGCACGGATCTCAGACCGGTCCACAAGCGTCGCGGCCGCGACGCAACCTCGGTCTTCGAAGGAACCAGCTTCAATGGAAACTGAGAACAGGCTGGCGCAAATCATCTGTCATCAGTCGCGAACACCCCCGTCGTTTCATGGCGACGTGTTTGAGGACGCCGAGGATAGGCTCGAGTTCTTCGAGTGTGTTTCCCGTTACAACGGCGCGTAAGCTCCATGTATATTTTGTGGTTGAGTCTTCTCGGACATGGTTCGAAAACCATAAAGCATCGTTTATATCCTGGGAGGCCTTCTGCCGCAACCTGATAGCAACTTTCTCGAATGCAGACTGTCGAGAGCAAGCAGAAGCTGCGTTACACTCGCGGAACCAGCGCCACCACGAGACTGTACGCATGTACTACGAGGACATGACCCGCCTTTTTAAACGCGCGGATATCAACGTTACGGAAGGCAAGAAGCTTCGCCACCTCATGCGGGGTGTCAAGCAAGAGCTTTTCGCGGCACTCGTTCGCAGCCCACCGCGCACTGTGGCAGAGTTTCTCGCCAAAGTGGCCACTATGGAAAAAACGCTGCCCGCCAATACAATCGCGACGTCAACACCTTTGGGCCTGATCCCATCGCTATGCCTGTTAGTCGCGACGCGACCTTTCTACGCGAGCTGATCCGGTCTGTCGTCAGGTAGGAACTGCAGGCCTTCCAGAAGCCATCCGATCCGCCATCTTTCCTACCACTGAGTGAAGTTGTTCGGGACGAGGTGCGCCTAGCAGCACAACAGCACCAAATTTCTGGCGTTCCTCGCCGGGTTAATGCAAGGCCCACATATGTGTCCCTCTCACGTAAGGCCCCTGGGTACGACGTCACTGCCGTGACTCCAGCAGTGAGCCCGCCGAGCTCCCCTAGTGACCACGCTCCGCCAGCCTACCAGCGACTACGAAAGAGTGAAGTGGGGCGCTTCCCGGATTGCCGGACCCTTTGCTATCACTGTGACGAGGCGGGTCACCTCTACAGGGCGTGCCCATACCACCGTGCGCCTGCATGGTTTCGCACTGGACGACCCGTGCCCACAGAACGGGGAACGACCACTTGAGAGAGCTCACTTGTCGTCGCACCAGAATCACATCACATCGGGCCACTGGGAGGCTTGATCCCCGTCGCCGATGTGCTACCGTTCTCCAAGCCCCCGTCAAGCCGCAGGCTACTCCGGACGCCGTTCTCTCTGTCAACGTCGGGAAAACTGATTCAAGCGGCTTCTGGAGGCAAAGCCGCTGATGTCGGGACCTGTTAAGATCCTCCTACGCCACCACCATGCGACGATGTTTCTGTGGCAGCGAGTAGCGACAGGATCCGACGCGCTGCTTCCGATTTGTTCGTTACAATTGATGGAGTCGACATGACAACTTCGCTGGATACTGGTGCCGATTATTCCATCATGTGCCTTTCCTTTGCCCTGGAGCTGAATACACTTTTGACATGGTGGTCAGGGCCTAGCATTCGCACTGCTGGAGGTCACCTGATTATCCCTGCCGTCAGGTTCACAGCTTGTATCGCTATCCGTGGTTTTGTGCACGTCGGCGAATTTGTAGTCCTCCGTGAGTGTTAGCGGGAATTGACCCTCGGCCTCGACTTTCTGCAGACGAACGGCGCAGTCACTGACCTGTACGAAGCAAGGGTCACGTTCTCGACGAAACGGGCCGTAGAGCACACTGCCACCGACGAATCACGCTTCAATTCTCTGCGACTTGTTGACGACGACGTAATGGTTCTACCCCGGTCCAGTGTGCTAGCTCTCGCGAGGAATGATTTCTTCCACGACTACGAAGGCATCCACATACCGCTGCTGCTCGAGAAGGGAGTAGCCATCACTGGCGGGCTTGTCCAAGTACAAGACGGTTGTGCTAGTGTGCTCCTTACAAATTTTGCCAACGAGTTGCAGCACCTCGCCAAGGGCACGGCTGTCGCCTTTCTGCATAACTTCGCTGTGTTGCCTCAAGTGTGCGCCCTGGAGACAAGCCCTCGAGACCAGCCCAACCATGCACTGCCCTTCCGTGCGTTAGAATCTCTCGGCGCTTCTAACCGATCTCGTGGGTTGTTTTGCCAGAAGCTACATGGTTGGTCGTATGGCTGTCGCGAAGCATCGCATCACCGACGAGAACACACCGCCTGTATGCCAGCGCCCATACAGCGTTTCCTCGACGCCACGCGAAGCCATTAAAAGGCATATCAATGAATTGCTCGCAAACGATGCCACCCAACCGTCGACAAGCCCATGGGCGCCACCAGTGGTCCTCGTCAAAAAGAAAGACAACACCTTGCGAGTCTGTGTCGATTACCATAAACTGAACAACGTGACCAAAAAAGACGTTTACTCGCTCCCCAGAACTGAATATGCCCTCGACAGACTACGTGATGCCAGGTTCTTTTCTTGCTAAGATCTCAAAAGCGGCTACTGGCAGATAGAGGCGTACGAGTGAGACCGCAAGAAAACTGCTTTTGTTACGCCTGACGGTCTCTACGAATTTAAGTTGTTCCCTTTTGGTCATTGCTCAGCGCCGGCCCCGTTCCAACGCATGATGGACACTGTCTTATCTGGGCTCAAGTGGCAGACGTGCCTCATATACCTGGACGATGTCGTCATTTTTTCGCCCACCTTCGAGCAGCACTTGGAGCGGCTGCGCACAGTGCTCTGGGCGCTCCAATGTGCGCAACTTACGATCAAGCCCGACAAATGTTATTTTGGTTTTAAGGAGCTTCGCTTCCTCGGGCATGTTGCCAGCTCACGTGGTATTCTACCTGATCCCGAGAAGACCGCTGCCGTCTCTAGTTTCCCACGCCCAACTGACAAGAACACTCTTAGGCTGTTTTTCGGGATGTGCTCTTACTATCTAAGTTTCGTCCAAGATTTATCCTGAATAACTGAACCCTTAACAGCGCTGACCAGAGACGACACACCCTTCTTGTGAGTAAGCGACCAAGAGGATGCTTTCGTGGAGCTCCGCTGCCGCTTGCAACGTCCACAGATATTCGCCCATTTCGATGACGCCGCTGCAACCGACATACACACCGATGCCAGCAACGTAGGCCTTTGAACGGTCCTTGTACAGTTGCAGCACCGCACCGGACCAGTCATCGCTTACGCAAGCCGTGCAATTTGGTTCTCGGAATGCAAACTATTTAACGCCTGAAAAAGAATGGCTTGTGGTACTCTGGGCCGTCAGTAAGTTCCGCCCGTACCTCTACGGAACATTCTTTCGCGTTGTCAGTGACCACCACTCGTTATGCTGGCTGGCCAGCCTACAAGATCCAACTGGGCGGTTGGTGAGCTAGAGCCTACGTTTACATGAGTACGACACAACGGTCGTATACAAGTCGGGCCGGAAGCACTAATATGCGGATTGCTTATCATGCGCGCAAGTGGACCTGGCTACCCCAGAAATCAGTGAAGACTTTCCTTTCCTTGGTGCTGTTAGCGCAACCGATATGGCGCAGATTCAAACGGCGTACCCGGAATTAGCGCCGCTCATTGCGTACCTGGAAGGCTGCTATGGTCCCCGCATTCCTCGCGTTTTCCTTCGTGGGCTGCAATCTTTCACTCTGCAAAACGGCGTCCTCTATAGGCGCAACTTTAAGAGCAACACCGGAACATTTCTGCTCGTAGTCCCGTCACTGCTGTGACCTGATATCTCGAGCGCTTGCCACGACGAACCATCTGCCGGCCACAAAACTTAGGCAGAGGTACTACTGTTCCAGATTACTTCCATCAGTGTGAACATACGTCAAATCCTCTCGCGACTGCCAGCGCCGTAAGTCTCCACCTTTCAAACTCACCGGATTTCTTCACCCGATAGCGTCTCCGAAGACGCATTTCCAACATATATCCTTCCCTTACGGCGCGGTTCAGGTGTCCAACGATATATGAGACAGATACTGCGCCATTTCCTTTCCACCAAAAACCAATTATTTATTTATCATATGGGAATGGACCTACTCGGCCCTTTCCCGAAGTCATCCCCTGGAAAACATTGGATTGCTGTTGCGGCGGATTATTTGACACGGTACGCTGAGACAACAGCGCTTGCAAACGGAACTGCTGTAGAAGTAGCCACGTTTTTTGTACACAACATCGCACTGCGTCATTACTGACATTACTGACTGTCATTACCGACTATGGATCTGATTTAACGGCCCGCTTGACACGGGCAGTCTAAGATCTGACCCACACCAGCCATAGGCGTACTCCGGCTTACCACCCAGAGACAAACGGCTTGGTGGAAAGCCTTAGGAGAACCCTAGCCGACACGCTCTCTATTTATGTGAATGTGGAGCATAAAACGTGAGATCAAATTTTCCCATGCGTAACATTCGCTTGCAATGCGGCCCTGCAGGAGACCACGCGGCTCACGCCCTTCCAGCTTGTATTCGGTCCTCCAGTTATTACTGCTTTAAATGTAATCTTGCCCGTCGACCCTCAGAATGACCGAGATCCTGACCTTGACGTCGCCGCTTTCCTTCAGCGGGATGAAGAATCACGTCAACTAGCCAAGCAGCGAATGCACCGTCAACAGCACGTAGACGCTGGCCGCTACAACCTGGGACAGCGATTTGTTACGTAGAGCAGGGCAAGCATGTGTGGGTTTGGACACCATTTCGTCGCCGTGGGCTGTCTCAAAAATTACTGCGCCGATACTTCGGTACTTACCGTGTTCTCCGCCGCATAGGCGACGTGACGTATGAAGTCTCACCGGCCACCCCAGCCCGCTCATTGCGCGTACTACCGCGTCAGGATGTTCTGCACATCATTCGTATGAAGCTGTACCACGACAGTACTTCTTATTGTATTTGAGGCTGAGTGCCACCGCGGTTCTGTGTCCTGATACCTGTGTTTAACCTCGCGCCTCCAGCACCATTTTCCCACGGTGAAAGCAGACCGCATCAAGGTGATGCTGCAGAGGAGGAAGCAATGATGCAGCTCAGAAGTAGAGAACGCTGAAGTGCAGAAGTGGAGGAAGCAGAAGTGCTTTGCATGCCCGCTTGCAGCCGCTAGGCAGCCTGTAGCAGTTCTTCTGTCCCCAATACTGTGGCGCGTAATATTCTGGTCAATACGCAGAAGCATGGGAAGGAAATTAGTCGTGAGACGAGGGTTCATTGAAAGGAATCGAGACAACGGGAGCAGCAGCGAAAACAGTCCTAGGCAAGCCAAGTCTAGCACAGACAGACATGGCGATAAAAAGGCCGCTGGAACGCATGTTCATCTTCGTTTTTGACACAAATGCGCTTTTTTACAATCGACCCATACAGAAGAGAAGCCATTCTGGAGATTCGCGGCGGCAGTAAAATGGCAGGGTCTTATGGCTTGAGGCGCTGTATATGAACAGTCTTCCGTCTGCAGCGGTAGAATTCTACAGATGGCTTGAGGGGTTGGGCTATGTATTTAAAGGTGTTTAACAGGAGATGTGCACGGTCGCAGGCGGTAGAGCCTCAGCATCCTGCTCTTCAATGGCATGTCGGAGAACTGGAGCCAAATTAAGGCGGTGGTTCTTGCGGACTCGGAAGAAGGGAGAGCTGACGCACCACTTCTTTGCCAACAAATTATTTGATCTGCTGCGGCAATGAGGAAGCGTCGGCCCAGCGAGCGGCTCAGCCTGCGCGGGGTGCTGACGAGTGAGGATCCTGTGCTTGCGTAGCTCCTCGATGCACAGGCAGAAACAAATACTTCAGCCAAAGGTCCGCAACGCGCGTACTAACAGCATCTGGGAGGCGTCGTCATCCATACTCTTCAAGATGTGTTTGGCCTTGTCAGCAATCGACATGTGCAGGTGTGCACGTTTGTATGAGTATTGTAAATCTTCGATTCAAGCTCATAGTTTTTCAGCGCAACGGCACACAGCCAAAGAAAAGAAGGAAGACAAGAAGGACGAACGCAGCGCTGACTGACAACTGTTTATTCTGGGACGCACACACAGTTTATTCTGAGACCAGCGCAGGCGCACACCGTGAAAGGAAAAAAATAAAAAATAAAAAAGGAAAAAGATTCGCGTCACATCTGTAGCGAAAAACTTTGAAAAGGAACGCCTTTTCTGCGTTATACAAAATGAGTGAAGTATCGCTGGCACATTCTGACCCAGCTCTTTGAATATAGTATGCCTCTATAGTTTCACGAGTTGTTTCTAATTTGCTTGTGCTCAGAATCCTCACTCCCGAAAACATCGGTGTGCAGTCCTTGCAAGTTGCCCAGTGCTTGACAAGGTTAGCACCTTCCCTATTCCTTATGTTTCTTTCGTGCTCCCTGAGCCGGTCGTTGACTCAGCGCCCCGCAAGAGACCTAAGGAATAGGGAAGGTGCTAACCTTGTCGAGCACTGCGCAACTTGCAAGGATTGCACACCGATGTTTTCGGGAGTGAGGATTCTGAGCGGAGGCAGATTAAAAACAACCCGTGAAACGATAGAGGCATACTGTATTCACAGAACTGGGTCAGAATGTGTCAGCGATACTTCAGTCATTTTATATAATGCAGAAAATGCGTTCCTTTCAAAGCTTTTGCGATAAAGATGCGATGCGATTTTTCTTTTTTATTTTCTTTTTTTTCCTTTTACAGTGTGCGCCTGCGCTGGTCTGAGTGTATTTAAACTGTGTGTGCGCCTTTGAATAAACAGGTGTCAGCCAGTGCTCTGTTCGTCCTTCTCCTTCTCTACCTTCTTCTTTTCTTTGGCTGTGTGCCGTTGCGCTAAAAAACTATGAGCTTGAATCAAGAATACGAACTATCCCAAGAACTAACTCTACTGAAATCTTCGATGTAGCTTGCAAAACTTTCACCGAACAGCTGCGACCGGTTGCGTAAGCTTGTTCAGAGCACAGTTTGCTAATAGCTGGACGACGAAACAGTTCGGAGGGTCGTCTAAAAGGCAGGCCAAGTTCGGACGGCTACCACGTGGTTCCGATACACACAGGTGGAGCCACGCTGGTGAGATAAAAGTAACCGTATTAAGATTTGTCTCATTGTCACATATGTTGTAGAGGCTCAACCGTTCGTAAGATGCGAGAAATCTTCCACGTCATGCGCATCGGTTTCGTTCAAGTTGGCAGTTTCCCATTGGCGAAAGCAGCCGGAACAGATCGCAGTCAGGCCTCTTTGCACGGTTTGATGTTGAGCGTCCTCAGGAGTCGCAGGTGTCGGGAGAGAGCGCCTTTGGACCTCCAGGGCTGCCGCCCAGCACCTCCACCAAATGTAAGACTAGGGTTTATTGGAAGGAACCGACACGACGGGAGCAGCAGTAAAAACAGTCCGAGGACAACCGAGTCGAGCACTGCGACCAGCCGCGATTGCAATAGCGCTGAAGCAATTGTTCAGCTTTGTTTTTGACTGGAATGTGCGTCTTCGTTAAAAAGTCTACAACAGGCCGTGAAACATCGAAAGTATCAAAAGAATACACCTAGATATTGCAGGCTGTGACAGATGGGGACTACGAAAGTGAATTACTAAGTAAGTAGGAAGGTGGCAGAGTGTATTTGACAAGTACTCATACCAACTTCAAAGTATCTGTCAAGCATAAAGTACAAAACAGCTGTTTGTTAACTGTGTACACCTATGCCACAGAAACTTGGAGAATACTGAAAAAGGTTGAAATTATATTTAGGTCAACGCTGCGATCTTTAAGCATAAAAACCATTTTGTAACTTCGAGACAAGACATCAGAATGGGTTAGGGGGCTAATTCAGGCAAATTGTAGATTAAAGTATCCTGTCAAAAATAAGAAAAAAATATTTGCATGGGCAGGCCAAGCATTGCGAAGTCCAGGTAACCGATGGCGCCTTAGAGTAACAGAGTAGGTTGCATGAGACTGGAGATACAGCAAGGAGCTCCAGAAACTTAGGTTTGTGGAGGCGATGTGTAATGTGCTAGGATAAGGTCGTCATAGCCGGTGCAGGACGCTGTTTATTGAAGGCTATTGAAGGTGGTCTTTGCCATTGCTATATTGGACGGAGTTG
The DNA here is from genome assembly GCF_052857255.1 of Amblyomma americanum. Taxonomy (NCBI): domain Eukaryota; kingdom Metazoa; phylum Arthropoda; class Arachnida; order Ixodida; family Ixodidae; genus Amblyomma; species Amblyomma americanum. The sequence goes on from NC_135498.1 coordinate 147,532,131, forward strand.
ATGATGATGCTACTCCGCGAATGCTTTTATGACAGGCTGATGGCACTACAGAGAGGGGGCAGCCGAAATTCAGGTGGGCCCATGATATTAAGAATTTTGGGGGCATACGGTGAGCGCAGCTGGCAATGACAGAGTTAATTGGATAGACATGGGAGAGGCCTTTGCCCTGCAGTGGGCGTAGAGAGGCTAATGATGTTGATGTTCATGATGGTGACGGGACGACTACGATATATTCTCAAGTGCCTCTATGGCTAACCGGCCTATAACATTGAATGCAGGCTAACGTTGCTCTCAGTCCATTTGAAATTACTTTAGTAAATACCTTGTGAACAAGAACGACTAACCTGATTGGCTGTAAGATTTCAGGCCTTTAGCATTAAGACTTAATCAATTATTTATTATTATGAACCCGTCTGTTTGCTTCTGTCCTAAGGTTAAATTCAGGTAATTAGGAAAGGCATATTCTTGATTACAGGCTTGCCTAGAAGAATATCTTCTCCATCCTTGAGGAGATCAACTGTTATCTAAACGTTTCTAGAGGTTTTTCGCTTGTAAATTCATCCTTTGGCTTTCCCCACTTCCACTTTCTTTTAGAACAAACTTATTTTCCCGCTGCAAAATTTTCGTTAAATTTACTTCACTATTTTGCTGCTGTAAAATTTCTAATATAAATCCTCTGCTTCTTCGACTAATCTTCCAAGTTACCAATGAAAATCACGCAAACCACGTTTCTGTCCAGGCTTAGCTTTCTTTTTGCTGTTTCCAAGCTTGAGTCGCCACTCAAATGTTTCCATCCTATGCGTTCAAACAAGCATGAAAGTTCTCCGTATTGTATATAATTTCGTAACATGTACAGAACTCATAAAAATGTCACTAATAGAAAATTACGTGCTGCTGAAACTCTCATGGCTACACGTTATGGCAATGAGAGACGCTGTAGTTGAGGAAGGTTCGGTAACGCACACAGGCATTGCACAGCAAATGGGCGCTTTTGCTTTCACCTTCATTGAAAAGCGGCCGCCGCGGCAGAGACTCGTTCCCGCGTCCTTCGGCACAGCACCCGAACACCATAGCCACTAAGCCGCTATTGCGGGTCGAAATTCTATTATTGCTCCATCCTTGTGCTATATTTCCTTAATTCTCGCTCGCCTACCTGCTTCTTTTAGACCTTTGCGCGGAAACTGGTCTTGAGAATAGTATGCGGAGTTTTTTTGTCTTATTTACAGCCGGTTTCACGTCTTCATGATAAATGTTAGCAGTATGGTCATCATACCAAGATATCGCTGCGAATTTCTGCCTTAAATTTACCTTCCACCCCTTTTTAGGCTCAAACGCATGTACTGTCGCCCTTTGATTACTTTCATTACTGCCAGCTACATCCTTATTACCTAAACACCACATACGGAAGTTTCTGCATTTATTGTGCAGTCATGTATGAGAGTGCGTTCTCACTCTTAAAGGGAACTCCGGAAAATTTGTGAGCATTTCGTATTTTCTATCGCACTTTATTTCTCGGACCTCCCTAGCTTCTGTAGCGTAGAATAGGTTTTAATTATAATAATAAACCTAATTTACGCGAAAAAAAATAACAATCTAAAACTACGCTTTGTCCGAAGTATCACGTCAAAGTTGTTAAAAGTAAGACGTAAGGAATCCAGACAGAAACCTTCGGTCTGAACGTTCATTGGTCGAACTGGCGGCTGCACCTGAGGACATGAATTGTTAATGGTCGAGATGACCAGGAACAAGCTCCAAATTTCGTCTTTATACGGCAGAACCCCATAATGCCTTGAATTAAATTAAGAGCACACGCTTTTTCTGAAAGATGAAAAATTCTAGTGACAGAGAGACTTGTTTGAATTCTTGCCACCACCCGAGAGATATGTTCGGCACTTACTCCATTGGTGCCTCTTCAGCGGTATGCATCTGCGGCTATGGGACTGATTCTTTTCTTTAATGCAGTAATATTTCAAACAACAAAAGCTTAGCTCCACCATTACGCTCTTCGCAGGTGAACAACGCGGGTATTTACCTGGAAGGCTCCATCGACAGCTCTTCACTGGACAGCTATCAAAAGCTGATGGACACGAACTTGCGGGGACCTATTCATTTGCTGCACTGCGCCATAGGGTACTTACGACAGTCGAAGGGTATGTGACGATAATTGACCGTCCAGGTTCGTCCATAGCAGCTGACAGTGCACAGCTTGACGCAACTTTCAACTCATGAGCAAATATTCAGGATATAAGTGGTATGACATGCTATGGTATGGTAGGGAATGGTATGGTATGGTATGGTGTGGTACGGCATGGTATTGTGCGGTAAGGTACCGTATCAGGTATGTGTCATGCTATGGTATGGTATCAATTTCGTACGGTAGTTATAGTATGCGCTAGTTAACATCCCAAAGCTGCAATGGAACTATAGGAGGCACTATAGTGGAGGGTTTCAGATTATTTCAGGCCACGTGGCGATTCTTCAACGTGCATGGATACTGCGCAAACCATATTCCTTTCTAACTTTTTGCTTCAGTCTAAATGTGGTCGCCGCAGCCGAGGTTGAATACTGCCTCCTGGATGACTCTGCAGCAGAGTACTATAGCTATTAATTAACATCACGATGCCAGTGTCCTTAGGCACGATTACATATTGGCCACACCTGAGATTACAGCAGTATTTCTGACAACATTATTTTCAAAGTAAGTCTGACCGAACCGAACTCTGGTCCAATCTGTTTGGTCATGTTCACTGTGCGGCTTACTGTAGTGCGGATTCGTAGTTCTGCGCCCACATGCAACAAGACCATGAGAATTTTGCGTTCACAGGCGAGGTCTCGTGGTGGGCATACCCTTCGGCCACATTTGTCATGGTAGATTACTAACTTGAAACCAAAACACATGTAGCTCTTTTTGAAGTTCGAGAAAGTCCGCCACTTTTTGCTGCAGTTATTTATGATCATGCTGGCCGCATAAAAAGCAGCTTAACAACCTTCGCAAAGCAGTAAGACGGGGATTAATTGGTTTGATCATAGAAAGTTGTGGCCAAGTACTACACCAGGGTGGCCAAATCCGGGTCTGGTGAGAGAGTGCGTTGTCGGTTCTGGTCAACAAGATTAGGCCGCACTCCAGGCCTGGTTATGCAATTCAATCATCGCGAGGATTTTTTTTTTTGTTGAAAAAGGGGGTGGAGCGCGTATGGCAGGTTCTCGCTGATCATGAACGGCAGTTTACCAATTTCCCTCAAGAGGAAAGTGTACAACACCATAACAAGAGGAAAGTGTACAACACCATAACCCTACCGGTACTCACCTACGGGGCAGAAACGTGGAGGCTAACGAAAAGAGTTCATCTTAAGCTAAGGTCAACGCAGCGAGCCATGAGAAGAGAAATGAAAGGTGTAACGTTAAGACACTCGGAGCGGGCAGAGTGGGTGAGGAAACAAACGCGGGTTAATGACATCCTAGTCGAAATAAAGAGAAAGAAATGGGCTTTGGCAGGGCATGTAATGCGAAGGCAAGATAACCGCTGGTCCTTAAGGGTAACGGAGTGGATTCCAAGAGAAAGTAACCTTAGCAGGGGGCGGCAGAAGGTTATGTGGGCGGATGAGATTAAGAAGTTTGCAGGCAAAGGGTGGATGCAGCTGGCAAAGGACAGGGTTAATTGGAGAGACATGGGAGAGGCCTTTGCCCTGCAGTGATTGTAGTAAGGCTGATGATGAAGACGGGGATGCATATACTAGACAATTAGGTGCTAAACCATGATGGCATGCAGAGAGGATAGCAGTATTAGAACGCATGTCATTAATGTATAGGCTAGATACGTACCTACAAGGCAAAACTAACGTGGAATTCTATCTCGGTCGCGTCCTGGATGGCAGCTTGAGTGGCAAAAAGAAGGTTGCGCCATAAGCTAAATCTCAGTAGAAAACATTGGCTGTAACGTCAATAAGAGAAGGTGCATTATTGTTTTCCAAGAGTTGCGATGCAGATACAGAATGAAATAGGCTAGCGCGTTGTGCGACCTCATTAATGAAATATTGGGTACATAAAGGTGCTGAGAAAAAACGAATAAACAGGGCCGTAATGACAGTTTGGTAAATCCTATTGTTTTATTTCATTCAGATATGACGTGAAAAAATAAAACAAGTCATGAGCGACGTGTGTGCGAAAACTGCACAGAGAAAATCCTGTCACGAGAGCATGTCGCATATTCCACAATCGTATTTTACTTTTTGATGACATATCATTCAATAAGTTCAGAAACTATGAATGCGGGCTGCTAAAATATTAACACCAGAAAGCAAATAATTCGAAAATGCTCTCCTCGTCATAGCCTATTCTCTGACATGTGAGTAATGATGGCATCAACATATGCAATTTATTTGACCTTAAACCCGGGAAACAGCTGAGATTCGACTGAGAAGTAATTGAAGCGTAATCAGAGCTGAATAGTAGCTGCATCTTAGAAGCCTAATACCCGTTAACAGATGGTGGCGACTTATCCAATAAACAAGTTTCAAGCAGCTTAATTAGCTGTCTGAAGTCCGAGAAATTGCAAGCGTTAGAATAGCGGGAATGTGCACACTATTGCGATTTCAATACGCATTTGAAGTAGTAAACGTTTGTTCATCTTCACAATTTTCATTTACTAATACAATCTCAGCGTATGCCCATGAAAGCATTCCCTACATTTGCATTCTTTCTCTTTGCAGGCTGCGTGGTAAATGTTTCAAGCGTTGTCTCCCTGCGTCCAGTAAGTTTTCGAATAATGTGTTAAAAATTGATTACGGGTGTATGGTCCACGTCCAGCAGCCATAAGCATCAATATGGAATCATTCAAAAAGATTTTTTCGGCTAGTATTTTATGCATCTTTGTACTCAAAAAGTGGTTCCTCCTCGTACCAAAAAGAAAGCATGTGGAAAAGTAATGCTTACAGCCAAGCTTGTGCCAAGACTAGACCCAAAATTAACGGTTCTCAAATTAAGCTTGTCAGTAATCTTAATGCAAAGCCATTTTTTAATGCAGAAAATGGAAGCGGCCACGTAGACAAATCTTGAGTGGTGCCAGATCGGGAAAATATTGCCATTCTCTTTTCCACGACGCCGCCATTGTATTTATAAAATCATTCAGTGCTGTTTCCGGTTTCGCCAAACAATACTTCAGAGAGAATGACGCCGCCGGGGCTGAAATGCGTTCGATGCCAGTTACAAAAAACCTTGATTGAAAGCAAAGTTCGGAAGTGCCAAAAAAAATCTTACGGGGCACTTGCTGCATTACGCGCTTCCAATGTGATATCCTTAAATGCTTTTGTGCACAATGTAGTGATGATGTAGCTGCGAAGTTCTTGGGTGGAGTTTGCCTATTAGTAGGAATTCTGCCGCTTCTTTTTCTACCGCTCAGTCATTCTTAGTCAGTACTAGTCATTATCTATTCTGCAATGCAATTTCTCTATTCACTTTTTTGTGGACAGGCGGTTACTCTAGTGGCAACTGCCTTTACGCGTCTCCCTCTTCTCTCCTCTTCTATAAGTGGATAGGAGAATTGCCCTGTCCACTTTGTCGCTTTCCAAATAACGCAGATGGCTTCTCCGTGCACATTACTCTACATACGCCAACATCGTCGGGTGCTCGCTACGGGGATTTAATGCTGGCGCGTTAAAATGATGTACGCCAAGTTCGGAGGAATACACAGACTTCACAAACCCACTGCGCATTCGCGCGGTTACCGTAAGCAACCAAGCCACCATCATAGCTGTAGCACTTCGCGACGCCGTCTATGTGCCAGCCCACTTTCATTCCCGCTTTTAATGGCGCTGGATTCGCTCGTAATAGCTTTGCTTCGCGACATTTACGACATTTTCGTGAATGAACCAGAGGCAACACTACAGGGTAACGGAGGGTCCCGGCCACTCCAGGTGCAGTTCAGAGATAGGGACTAGCTCCTGCGGTGAGCGGAAGTCGCGACCCCAGCGGCGACGCTACACTTGTCGCTTGAACCTTTGAGCTTGAAATATTTTAGGTGAAGAACAATACTCGTTTGCGCCTTATTTTCCAGGAAAACATTCTTACGGAGGTGAACACGCTTTCTCAGGTGATGAGACAGTGTTTGCTAGTGGCAACTTTATTTGTCTAGTAACTTTCTGGCTCAATTGTGGCCCAAAAATCTTTAATTGACACCCAGGGTATGTTTTTGCATTTTTACTTATCCACTTTTGTGCCCTCTTTTTATTTCGTTGACGCTTATATCCGAGAATTGGTCAAGCAAGCACTCTTAAAGCGATTCACAATTGACTTTTAGGAATGTAATCTTTTGCCGCAGTGGAAAGGTTATTGTCCGAGATGTCCGATTCCGCAACGGTTTCGTTACACAACTCCGCGGAAGTTCTTTGCTCATTTCTGCGATCAATGAATGCGGTTGTTTTTACGTGTCTCAATGCTTAAAACTCATCGTAAGCTAGCAAGCAGAACTGCTGCACGCAAGCCTAATTTAGGAACCACAAACTTTATTATGTTAGCAGCGCTAGACAGTAATTATATTTAGTGCAGCGTGGCGTCAGTTTGCATTTTTCAGCATGCATATCTGTTATGGCACCGTAATCAGGGTCCCAATGATGACAGTTTGTTATCCGCTGTCTACGCTCACTTGAGAAAGAGAAAGCACTCTCGCAGCATATAGCAATTACTAACAGCACTAGTTATAGCCATGCAAAGGGCGTCTGTTTCATACTGAAAGATGCACTGAAAACGGCGGATATCCGAATAAATTTTACCTAAGGCGTTTGAAATAAATGCGCCCCTTGAACCGCGAGTGGTTTAAGTATCTAAAAATAACGACCAGAATCATAATAGTAAACCATGCGGTGGTGGTCGAGTGGTTCGATGAATCAGGAAACCGCTTTCCCACTTTCCAGCAGGAGACAGGTGTTGATGTCCAACCATTCTATCCTGCATTTTATTTTCGCGAGTTTTTTAGAGCAGTGGACAGATAGACGGACGGTCGGAAGGATGAATAGATATGTGTGGGCTAGGAGAGACGAAGGTGTAGCTGTAAAATGCAGTTCGGCATTTAAGGAAAACAGAGCTACAGTGAAACCCATATCTCGTTGCGTATTCTTTGCCTTCATTAACAGGCTGCACGTTGCAAGCATTGCTACAAAGTTTCGACTTATTATAGCAGCAAGTCACTTCTGACGCTATTATGTCGCAGGCACGCGTCTAGAAGCAGAAAAAAATTAGGTGTTAGCGTTGAAACTCGAGTAAGATTAGTTCCTTCTTATTATTCACTTTCTTCTGGTTGTAATTAGTTTATTTTTTTTGGGACTTAGTTTTTTTGTTCTCATACGCTGTTCTAGCACTTGCTAAGTTTACTTGCGCAGTGAGGAAAAGCTCTCGTCAAGAAACGTGACGTATGCACTCATCTACAGGTCGACCTGCTTTTTCAATATCGCATTCTCCAAACTCGGCGATGATTGGATCCGTGATAAACGATAGGGGGGGAGGCACAAACCTGGCATAAACCCAGAAAAGTGAGGACTAGGGCAATGACAGTGACGCAGCTAGATGAGCGCACGCAGCCTTCCGGCCTTCACAAAGTACGGCAGCTTCTACTAGCTTGATTGTGCCATTATTTGAAGCATCCCTTCCTAACCCTCATTTTAAGAAAACTGCGGTAGGTTGCCAAATGAGGTCAGTACACCGCTAAGCACGGAGCCTCGATCAGCTGACCTCGTCTTCAGGCACTTTAGGGTAGATAATATGTCTGCCCACCGCTCTGGCGCTACCTAATGCAAACTTCGAAGCAGCCCCGTTGTAAAAGAAAGTGTTGTTCCCTCGCTCAGCCGCGCGATGCCACGCGGCGAGCCATACGTCCCGACCGCGCGGACTTCACGGCAATGTTTTAGCGAGGCGTTATCTTGTGCACGGAGGCGCCAGAAAATTGCCCGCGAGCAAGTTATTTCGATATGGCCGAGAAGTGTCTCCGTTACAGAACCGCCATGTGTACTCGAGTGCCCACGTGGAGGATTACTGCCTAGAAAGCATGCAGTGGGTGACGCTGCGTATGTTGCAGTTGTCTGCTGTACTGTATCGGACAGAAGTGGCCACTGCGAGTGAGCACCCGCAAAGATGGTATCACTGGTCGGGCTGTACTCTTGTATCGCCAAGTCCATTTCCTCCGGAAGGAGTGATCGTCAGGGTATGCCCCCCCCTTCCCCCTTTTTTTCCCGAATGGTGGCCCAGTCCTTCGGCTTGCTACGCGAGGCAACGCTCCAGCAAAAAAGAAGTGCAAACTGCCGGCGCCTTGACCAGGGGGCGGCGTACGCCGTGAAGCGCGCCATCTTGTCGAATTATACCTGAGGGCTGCTTCTCGCACCGAGTACCAAGGGAGGCAGCACAGACGCTTCCAGACGAGCACCCCTTGGCATGCAAAATGGACGCGAAACTCTCGGAGCGCTACATGACTCTGGGATGCATTTGAGCCAACGGCTGCGCCACTGCGCTTCCTTGGCGCTTCTGTCCACGATTGTACTCTGACAGAACAAAGTGAAGGCATTTTATGCTTCGCGTCTCTTCTTACGCGCTCCTCGGAACTAAGTGCCTACGAAATCGGCGCCTCCGGTGGCGAATTTCGCACGGCGCGGCCGCAGCTCCAATATCTGGTACGTCGTGCCGGGTACCCTAATTACATGCTCTGTCAGTCGGCTTTGCGGCGTTCATGCAAACGTTGTTTGTTAATCGCGTTCCCGACATCGGGGGTCCATCTTCAGGCTGTAGGAGTGATGTTTTATTTAGGGAAGCTTCCCTTCTTGGGGGATTTCAGAAACAAAATATGGAAAGGAATTTTCAGATGTTTCTATATATTTTTATTTTTTGAAACAGCGGTATTTTCTGCACACTACGGAAACAATAAAAAGGCAAACAGAAATTTCTAGGTCTAATTAAGAGAAATTTCGGTTATTACATAGAATATGGCGGTTGCCTGAGAGTCTGCAAGTCAATACGGTAATTTGTCAAATGACCCAGCTCTTCTAAGGGTTCAATAGTGACATCACGAATAAATTAATTTAAACCCCGCAGGCTACAGATGCAGTCAAGTTTTTCAGTACACTTGCTCGATACGATGCAACAGCCTCGAAAGAGGCTAGCAGTATGTTCCAAATAAATAAATAAAAAATACCTGAATGTGTGCTACGGATCCGAAACCACCAAGCACATTGTTCCTCCACCCGCACATAACCTTAAAGCTAATTAAATTTTGCTTTTTTGTCTTAAATAACAACTAGGAACATTGCAACAGTATAAACATCGATGTATAATTTTTTTCGCCCTTTTGTCCCACAGGCCCTCGGAGGAATGTTTTACAACATAACGAAAGCCGCCTTGGATCAGCTAACCAAGACCGCTGCGCTGGGTATGAAAATCTCACTTTTTTATCTATTGTAGATCGCACGCTTCATTTAATTATGTTGGTGAGATGAAAGTTATACTCTGATCGTCACAAGGATTTGATTCCACGACAGTTAAACGCTACCACGACCATGTGTATTCGCCGGAGAACTTCGGCATGTAAACCAATAGCTTGACTACGCATCACGCACGAAAAACAGTTTCCTTTCTGGATAGCTCCCTTTTCAGTTGTGCACAGGGCGCTATCTCTGCAACGCTCCTTGACACATCAGCCGGAAAAAGCGCTCTGGTGCCGTCCACGTGGCAGTTATGGTTGTATGAAGTTTTTGACGCGCAGCTATGTGGTGTGACGAAACTAACTACGACAGTTCTGTAACGGCTCCTTGAGCGCACGTGCGACGTTGCAGTGTTGTAGAAATAAATGCACACATTGCGGACATCTCAATTTTGTTTAATGCTTATCTTTAGCTTTAAGATCAATAAGGGCTATCCAGTGCGGAAGCTAGAGCCGTTTTTCCTCTTCAAGAACCACGTTTGTTGGTTAACAACCGATTTTGTTACCTTAGATTTTTGTTGACAATGTATTTTGATTTGGAGCTTTTCGTGATCGGATATGCAGAATAGATTCGTAAAGTTAGCTAGCATTACTACTTTCGACCTGGGTAAAGTAAATGACGCTTGCATTTTCTTGACTCAAAAGCCACTCTCAGCGCTGCTTTCCAATTTTCATTATGTCTCCCGTCTTAATCCAAATAGCGGTGCATGTTGAAAGGATGAGTCGAGAGTTCTCGGCGAATCGCTAACTTCATCAGGCGCCGTGTTCGTAATTACCTAGTCGCGTCGCTAGAGTACCTGGATTTTACATAATTTTCTCTCCCTTGCGAGCATTTCTTTGCGTAAAAAAGATATATTCCTAAAATTGGGAGAGAATATCTTTAAGCGAGCTGCAATTGACATTTCCCTTTAGTTTATGTTTAACACAATGGCTGCCTTTAAGACCGCTTCCCCCACTCAGTCCAGGCAGTGTGAAGCAAGGGTTAACATCGACATTTTGGGCGCCGTTGTGCTCTTGCAAATGGCCCGCATTAAGGCTCCATGCAGGAACCAGAATTATTTTTAATTCAACAAGAAAATCCCTACTTCTTGCCCTCTTTCCGTGCAGTAAATTAAGCAAACTTAGGATTTTTTTTTATAAATTGCTTGAGAACTCAGACAGATTTCTTTTCCGCAATTTTTTTTGTAAACTCCCTGAATAAATAAAAGTTCCCCGGATAGAATATCGCTGATGGTACGTTGTTTGACTCAAGAAAGGCGCACGAAGCCAACTTTCCTGCATAGTCTCGAAACTTTCATGGGAATCTCCCGAGCCGACCAGCCACCGGTGAAGCTGTCGCAGCGTTCGTGTCACACAAACTTGTTTAGAAGCCACAAGGTGGAGCATGACGCAAAGCTGACGCTAGCATCACGTACAGTTGCTCCCTGGCAAGATTGTTCCTCAATCACACAAAAGTGGGTTTTCTTTAATCGGAGCGCTGCCAACTTAGCCTACATTAGCGTTAGCCAAGGCATGCTTCTCTCCTATGGATACACCGGAGCTTACTCAGAGCTTTGTAGCACTGAAGATCGATCTACAAGACGCACATGTCAATAAGATGCCGTAGTACTAATACGCGCTGCAGGTAAGAAGAGGTCGTGGCTGGGTAGTGCACGGCTTTCAGACAGCCGTGCATGCTAACAGGCACCATTCTAAGGCTGTAAGACATTCGCGAATCAGCCAACTTGGCAGCCGGCAGCACGGACATCTCTCACTCCTGGGCCAAGAAACAGCCAGAAAGAATGTATATCGTGGGAGATAACTTGTTTTTTTCCTGACCACTTTCCTGCTCTATTCCAGAAAACGCTCGCTATGGAGTGCGAGTGAACTCTGTAAAGTGAGTACTGAGGTTTATATATTCACCGCATCATTAGGCTTGCACCAAGTATGGCACTTGCTGACGTTCAACCCGGCATTTGCTTCCATATGCGCGGTCCAGACTTGCAGCAACTGTTCTATAACTACAACCTTTGTCCGTAAAGTTTCAAGACTGATTTATTTTCTTCTCTAGAAATGGTTACCCAAAACAATTGTTGGTGCGTATGTAAAGCGCCATCTCTTCGGGCTCACCTGAGCATTTTATGTTAATTTCTGCGGCAGCCGCTAGATGGCACTACATGCAGAAAAATACGTTGTTGCTAGTCGTCTGTGCATTTTACTGTGAGTGAATGTGGAGAGATGGACGTCCACCTCGAACAGCGTGTAAACATAAAATTCTGTGTGAAGCTTGGCAAGACAGCCACACAGACGCCTACGGCAACGAGACATTATCGCGGGCGCGAGTTTTCGAGTGGCCCAAGAGGTTCGTTTCGGGAAGAACGTCTGTGGAAGACAACACAAGGCAGGGGTGCCCTTCAACCTCACGGAAGGTAATCAACGTGGCTCGGATCAGGTAAATCGTACAGCAAGACCGCATCATTACAGTCCGCATGCTGTCAGATGCTCTCGACATTAGTAAGGCAACATGCCATCAAATTCTTCGTGAGAACTTGGGTAACCGAAAACTGAATGCTAGACTTTTGCCGCACTCCCTCAAACTGGACCAGAAGGACACGGGAGCATTAGTGAGCGCTGATTTGCTCTCCGTGGCAGAGAAGGATGCTGCATTCGTCACCAACATCATTGCTGAAGACTAAACATGGTGTTTTCAATACGATCTTCAAAAAAAGAGGCAGAGCACCGAGTGGCGGTCCACAAGCTCTCCGGCGTCGAGAAAGGTGCGGGGACAGAAGACCAAAACAAAGAAGATGCTGATAATTGTTTTCGATGCCAGAGGTGTCATACAGCACTAGTTCTTCCCACAAGGGCAGACGATGAATCAGGAGTTTTATATCCGCCTGCTCCAACACATGCGTGATGCACTGCGACGCTGTCGCCCTGACTTATGGGCACCTGGACAATGGAGCCTTCTCCACGATAACGCAAGGCCGCACACTGCTCTCAGCGTGGCAAAATTTCTCGTCAAGTACAGCATTACTGTGCTTCCCCATCCGCCATACTCGCCTGACCTCTCCATGCGATTTTTTCCTGTTTCCTCGTGTGAAGAGACCCCTAAAAGGTTGCTGGATGGGAAGCGTGGAGGCCATTAAAGACGCCAAGACAAAGGAGCTGACGGTCCTGCCAAGAGAAGCGTTTTCCAACGGTTTCCAAGACCTCAAGAAGCGTTGGAAGCTGTGTATAGACAGCAAGGAAGACTGCTTAGAATGGGTGCTGCACAAATGATTTCAATGTTAAACTCATTTTTTTAATGAACTCAGTCTCGGAACTTTACGGACAAAGGTTGTATCCGGTATTGATGAAGACAAATTCATTCTTTCTGTGCCTCCTAATAGCTAGGAACACTGTAGGCGGAGGTGGTACGTGTTCTGTGAAGTTCATTTCTAGTCCTCGCACCATGTGTGTTCTGTCGTCCACTGATGTTCTAGGCTACCGATCTGCTCCCTCGGACAATTCCCCCATAGATAATAGCCTTCTCGGTTTCTCAACGCGCGTCAAGATAGTCAGTATAGGGAAGGGCTCTTGTCGATTTTAAAACGAAAAATGAATACCAAAGTGCATTTTTCTGTCCACTGTGTTGAGACTAATCAATGCTTGTTATCCTCTCCGCATTCAGATTCGACACCTACCGATAATACAGAGGCGAAGTAATCAATCAGGTAGATAGTAGCTATTACATGGTCCTCGTCATCATGATCAGCCCGGCTACGCCCAATGCAGGACCAAGGTCTCTCCCATATCCCTCCAATTAACCCTGTACTGTGCCAGCTGCGGCTACCCTATGTCCGCAAACTTATTAATCTGAGGGGAAAATAAGTTACATAGTGATTATCGTTTAAGAAACATAAATATTTCACAAACAATATTTCTGAAAATGCCCTCCTTTTACAAAACGTATTAAATATGATCCTCGTCGGGTGGCTTGCGTTGTTTTCCGGCTATAAAAACCAACCTAAGCGATATTAAATCAACGCATCTGTCACAAAAATAAGGTGGATATGTTTGTTAGTGCGATAACGTCAGAGGTGCAAATAAAAAAAAAGCCGGCGCCGGAGTTGGCGCACGTGTCAAAATTTGTATTGGCAAAGACGGTCTTGACGCCATCCAACCGCTATTGCTAAGTGTCTCGTAAGAAAGGCAAGCACGTTCGCTGAAAAGAAATGTAGCGGAGTGCCACCTCAAGATGCCCAGGAGCGGTCGTCAAGTCCGATTTGAAATTGGACTTACTTGCGCAGCAGGGATCTCTAATGCTATCGCATTTTAACTTAAGGGCAGGTTAAGCGTCGTCAAAGTTTTTAGTTTCTCAGACCATTGATGCACTGGCTTGTAGAATAGCGACTGAATGAGGCCGACTTGAGACTGCTTGAGCTTATGCAGGCCTTGTTCTCAGAAAGCTTTTATAACACTGAGCATGGGTCTATTTGAACGGTGCGCAAACGCGAGCTGCAGTGTAGGATGCTGCTTCATTGCCGTTTTCCTTGTTTTCAGCCCGGGTGTAATTTCCACCAAAATGGGCAGGCGACCTGGCGAAAGCGAGGAGGAGCACTTTAAGGTAAGGTGGGCGGCGCGGCCACTGTCCTCAGAAGAATTTCCACCGTAGGATGCAACTTAAAAAAATAGTAGGTGTTTACTCTGGGCCACAGTCCGCAGCGTCCTGTATTACTTCGCTAGCCAATCACAACAGAAAACGGAATCAACTTTTTAAAGTTTGACTTCAATAAACAATCTAGGTGTGATAATTCTAAAGGTTATAATCTTTTTCCTGTGATTAGCTTCTGATTTAGACAAGAAGAAAAGTTTTAACAACGGACTACATTTTTTTCGTGGAGGAATTCTATGCGGCGGTCCTGATGGTGGGCGTAGCTTCACTGCAGACTTAAGTTGTATGCAACTATTGCGCTCCATCTTTCAATATAATTAAAGCGTACTCCCGACATTTCTGCTACGTTTCACCTGCAGAGGCAAATCTTTTTAGCGAGTGTAGCTTCCGCGTTCAAGTCTAGCATCAAAGCATTAAACAAAAAACATCAACTGTGCTGTACGAATTCGAAGCATTTAAATTCTGTCTTTGTCTTACGACTTCGCGATGGCCCTTGTTTGCATACACCGGCTGACAGCGGACCGGTACCTGCAATGCTGGTAATGGTGTGGGAGAAAACTCGATGCGCCCACAGCAGTTTCACACCCAAGTGCGAGGGCTACGCTTACCTGATTATCGAACACTGGAATGATCATCGCGCAGCGTAGACACATCGCAGAATTCTCATTACAGGTTCAAATTGAGGGGTGGTGAAGAAAGCTTGCCAAACAGCAAAAAGAATACAGGGAATGCTGGACACATTACTTCTACGGCGCTCGCAAATGTCCCTCAGTCGAGGAGTTTACTGACATGTTGACCGCATCATCATCATCAGCCTGACTGTGCCCGTTGCAGGGCAAAGGCCTCTCCCATATCTCTCCAATTAACCCTGTCCTGCGCCAGCTGCAGCTAAACTATCTCTAAAAGATTGGCTACGGTGTAAACTTTGCATGGCTACGTTCAGAGACGCCACGCACACTGCCGAACGGATTGTCTGTAAAGCGTCGATGAAATGCCCGATGGGGCAGTTGCCACCTGCCACAGTGGGCAGATTGTGATGACGTAAGTAGGTCACATGACCTACCACGTGACACCACGTGGCACCTGTCACGTGACTTCACTGACGCTGCCCTCTAGAACACCTGGCGTAGTGAAGTTTTAGCTTCAAAACTTCTAAATTCATCCGCCCACCTAACTTTCTGCCGCCCCTGATACGCTTGCCTTCTCTTCTAATCCAGTTCGTTACTCTTAAGAACCATCGGTTATCTTGCCATCTCTTTACATGCCGTGCCCAAGCCCATTTCTTCCCCTTGATTTCGACTTGCGTGTCATTAACCGCGTTTGTTCCCTCACCCACTTTACCATCTTCCTCTCTCTTAGCGTTCCACCTATCATTTTCCTTTCCGTAGCTCCCCATACACCGACATAAGTGAATGCGGTGGTAGTCCATTGTAAACAGTGCGAAAAAGACGAGGACAGCTAGAACAAACATGACAACATCGTGATAGTCAATTTCAAAACAAAAATTTATGTGAGTCTAAAATAAGATTGTTGTCGGCCTATGGAGAGGTATAATCCATGGTTTATGACGGCTTTTTTCGCAGGTGGGATAGATGGATAAATTATTCATAAGTATTCAGGTGATCTTCGAAGCCCCACTGAACAGGTCAATGATTCGATTATTAACTTTAGCTCCATGGCGAACAGTTGCACCAGTCCTGCGAGGCCGGCGATGATATAATTGAAAGTTCAACGCTTGGCCCGCGCGCGTCATGCGATTAAAAGCTGACACCATGTCTTCCTTCTCAACATTCTGTAAAGTTGGATAATGTTTCGCGCATTTTCAGCCGCAAGGCTTCGAATCCAGGACCTTCTTTCTCCGAACGTCTAATAGGGCGTACGCAAACAATTTTTGGACACTACAGAACCTTTTCACAGCTCTAGTAAATTGCTAACGAGCTCAGAGTCTGCCATGATATTCTCAACCCTTTTATTTCCAAGAAGGGTCGTGATATTCCTGAAGGACACCTATAGCCGTGCGCCTTGCAGATTATTCGCCTTTTAGTTAACAACAAATACTGAAAATTAAACGCAGTTAAACAAAATTAGGAACATTTGGCTGCCATCCCAATACCTTTTCAAGCTGGCTAATACAAAAAAAGGATTTTGGGTGTGTGCTGCACTCTGTTATGGTGTTTCGCTGTTCATTCGCTTCTGACGCAGCGCGAAAGCAAGGCCATGGCGCATGCGCACCTGATGGGTCGCCTGGGACGCTCGGAGGAAGTTGCGCGGGCCATCGCTTTCCTGGCCTCGGAAGATGCATCTTTCATCACAGGCCACATGCTGCCTGTGGACGGAGGCCACCTTGTCATGACACACCTGGACATCAGCCCTCCCGATCCTTAGAAGGGAAGGAGACGTATGCGATAAACCTCTCATGGCCACGCAGAAAGCGAGGACTAGCGGTCAGCATATTATATTTTGTCCTAACGCGTTCTCACCTGATGGTTAATCATCTTTAGAGCTGAGGGAGCGTGGTATCCTCTGAAGAAAAAATATTTTGCATTACAACAGCGTATTCACATCGCCTTCCTTCTTGCACGTCATGCGTAATGAGTTGAAGACGAATATTTTAAAAATGAAGGCTGAAAAACAGCTGGTTTGAAATGGCTCAAAAACTTCTGGTAACGTCAAGGAAGAACTATCGGCACAGTTTGTAGCACGAAATAATAAGATGAGTACGAACACATTCCTTTGCAAGCGAGACAAAAGCGACCGGACATAAAATAGCTAGAATGCGAGACGCCAAAAGCAAATGAGTTCGCACGTTGGAGAATGTAGCGGTGTTAGGGATGAGGCAGTGACCCTAGAATGTGCAGCTTTAGAAGGAGCTTAGGGTGGAAATAGAACGTTGCATATTCCTCTTAACCAAATTCAACTAACAGAGCACGGAGATGATAATTCATAACGTAGAAAAGTAAAATAGGGGATGGAGAGGGTGCCTCAACAAAACTTCGATTGAGGCTAGTTGGTGCATTATATCCTTATGGTGAACGATGAGCACAGACACTAGACAAATCACGAAGAGAAACCACAGTAGAGCCAATCCTTGTGTTGCTCTCGTCATCGTGTTTTGTCTGGTATTTGCGGTCATCACTCACCATAGGGATGATGGGAAGAATGCTGAAACTGTTTTCCAGTAAACAAAATACCTCACTGAGGAACCACAGAGTATGAAGCTCTAGATCGCACACGTTAGGCTTCACACATGTCACAAAGGGGAACCGATCATATACTTAAGGGAGCCCCAAAAAAAGCGAAAAAGACATATTTGTGAGAAAATAATATTCAGACCACTGGTCAAATGTCTTCATGCCTCAGCAATGTGCTCTAACACGTGTGAAAACTTGTACGGCACAGTGCTGGAGCAGGACGTTGTCGTCATATGATACTTCTTCGAGGACGGTTCGGGTAGGGTTCTACTTCAGAGCAGCTGCTGAGGTGGTCCACCCTCAGACCTGCTTATTATGACGGCAATCCTGCAGAGGTGCGGAATCGAATACTCATGCCTGTGTTCCGGCCACGTCCGGATGGCTGTGCGGTTGGCCTGAGACTCCCGGTGCTTCTTCATGGCTGTTCTTACTTTGCTAAATTGTAAATTGAGTGGTTTAACATCCCTAAGCGACAAATGGCCAGTAACAGAGGCCGTAGTGGAAGGCAGCACTAAATCAATTTAGACCACCTGGCTCTCTGAAGCTTCCGTTGACATCGCACAGAACAAGGGAGCTTTAGCAATTCTTCTCCGCAGCCGGGATTCCATTTGGCGTAGTTTGTTATTTGGGTTACATTGACTCGAGGCTGCTTTTACAGGAAACGAAGCTTTTATGAGCTTTGAAAAGCCAAACAGTGAAACACTAGTGTCTACATCACTGGCCGGTTTAGCTAGCAAAACCGATTCTGTAACGTAAGCGGGCAGTAAAAAAATGAAGCGGCCGTTTCGCTGTGCTGCAAAAACACTTCGGTGCATTTCACTGCGATCAGACTGGCCCTGGTAGAAGAGCAGGCAATAATAAGCAAAGCGGCCGTTTGACTATACTTAACTTTTTGCTGCCTTCCTTTGAGGGTAGGGGTGACCATGTGACGAGAACAATCAATTATAAATGAGACGGCGTTTGTCTATACCGCGGTCTATGCTCAAAACATTTTTGCTGCCTTTCTGCGGGATCCGTCCGATCCTGTGACGGGAACCGGCATTTTAACAAATGCGAACGCCGTTAGACGATGCTTAAAAACATTTAGCAGGATTTCAGTTATACCCGGCTAATCCTCCAACGGGAATAATAAATAAGACGGCCTGTTTGACTACATAATGTTTTATCATGCGCGTCGCCATCCTGGAAAAGTGGATCCATCTTGTGTCTACGCTTGAAACGACCCCCATGCTCTTATACTCAATCGCATACCAAAGAGAACGCAGGTTGTACAAAACGGCATTTCGGAGTTCCCGGATTAATTTTTTTGCCCAATTTAAATGTTCGCATAATATTGCCACGCTGCTGACTTTCTGCCGGCGCCACCTGGAGGTCGAACTGCGTTCCCGAGCGCGTGGCCGAACGTCTTCTTTGTCCAGAACGAGCGCGGCGGTGTTGGCAAACCTCGCCCGAGTGAACAGCTTGGTTCTCTGTATTTTCGCCGGTGACATTTTTGGTGGAGCCGTGCTGGGTATCATCCCATGTACGCTGACCGGGACGATAGCCCTGACGCTTCTCCCCGACGAGCAGACGCCACACCTGTCCACAAAGCGAGCCGTCGCCTGCGAGGCCTGCAACCCGAATTTGAGCCACTCACGATTCCTGCTCGGGCCATGACTTCCGCCACTGGCAGCCAGACAGGTCAGTCCTTCGGGAGTGCCCCGCCGTTCATCTTTCTTGCACCTCGGTCACCACCATCCTTCCACGGCGACCGGTTCGAGGATGTAGAAGATTGGTTGGCCGGTTTTGACCGTGTGGCCGCGTTCAACCAATGGGACGACGAGCGAAAGCTGCTGAACGTGTACTTCGCACTGCAAGACTCGGCGAAAACGTGGTTCGAGAACCACGAGGCGTCCTTCTCTAACTGGGCAGCTTTTCGCCGCGAGGTGCTCGCCACGTTCAGTTCGAGCGAGCGAAAGGAGAATGCCGAACTTGCCCTTCGCTCCAGGTCACAGCAGTCCAACGAGAGCGTGGCCATGTTTATTGAGGACATGACCCGCCTCTTCAATCGGGCTGACCCAGCCATGCCCGAAGCTACAAAGGTGAGGCACCTTATGCGTGGGGTAAAGGAGCAGCTGTTCGCTGGCCTCATGCGCGACCCTCCGAGAACTGTCGCCGCCTTTGCCAAGGAAGCGACGACCATAGAACGTTCCTTGCAGGAACGGAGTGCCCAATACGGCCGTCAGGCAAATGTAGCGGCCGCTCAGTACTGCACGTCCTTGCCAGGCCCCGGGGATGAGGCGCTGCGAGCGCTTGTGCGGAGCATTGTCCGCGAAGAACTGCGACACCTCCACTTGAGTGCTCCGTCAGAAAGCGTACCTTCGACAGGCGATGTTCTCCGTGACGAAATCCGGCGAGCGGTGCAGCCACCTCCAGCACCCCTTTCGGAGCCGCACGTAATGTCCTACAGCGATGCCCTGCGCCGACCTGCCCCGGCGCCGCAAGCGTTTCGCCCCGTTGCCGAACAACCACCACCCCATCGTTACGTGCGTCCCATCGAGCAGCAGCAGGACCCGTGCCCTCCATTCCGCAAAGCGTACGTGTGGCGAACGTCCAACGATCGTCCGCTCTGCTACCACTGCGGGGAGCCCGGCCATGTTCTGCGGAATTGCCCGTACCGGCGGATGGGTCTGAGAGGATTCCCACCGGACGCGCCTCGACCGCGCTATGGTGAAAGACCGCGGGACATAGAGGAGTACCTGAACTCTCAAGTGCCGCCCCCGACCTCACAGCGGCGACAGGCGCGATCGCCATCCCCGAGGCGCTTTGCTACGCCCAGTCGGCCCTCAACCTCCGGTCAGTTCGGAGGCACGTCCCCTCGGCGGGAAAACTGAAGACGGCGTCCTCCGGGGGTAGGGCCGCCGCCGCTGCACGAAGTCAACAGCCTCCACCCGACGATTGGACG
The DNA here is from genome assembly GCF_052857255.1 of Amblyomma americanum. NCBI lineage: Eukaryota > Metazoa > Arthropoda > Arachnida > Ixodida > Ixodidae > Amblyomma > Amblyomma americanum. The sequence goes on from NC_135498.1 coordinate 147,552,359, forward strand.
CGACGGCCCGAGCGTCAACGACCCGATCCGACGACCCCACCGACGTGCTGCGAACGATTAGTTTCCGCTGAAATTTTAGTAACCGTCGACAGTTATGAACTGACCGCACTCGTCGATACCGGCGCTGATTTTTCTGTGATGAGCAGGGAGCTAGCCATGACACTCCGTAAGGTTCTGACGCCTTGGCGTGGACCCGTGATCCGCACTGCCGGTGGCCATGTCGTGACACCAATCGGCGTCTGCACTTGCCGCATCCAAATCCGTGGTCTTACTTTCACCGGCTCCTTTGCCGTGTTAGCAGACTGTTCAAAGGACCTCATACTGGGCATGGATTTCCTTCACGAGTATGGTGCGATCATAAACCTTCAGGAACTCATGGTATCTTTTTCCGCCCAGCGAGCCGTTAACACAACCACCGAGCCCTGTAAAGTAATGTTGCGCATATGTGACGACCACATAACAATCCCTCCGCGAGCCAGCAAGTTCGTCACAGTCGAGTGTACTGACAGCACCGGCGCTCTTGGCATTGCTGAAGCGAACATGTCCCTGCTACTCGCTCGGCAAGTTTGTGTCGCCCGAGGCCTAGTAGACCTTGCCAATGGTCGTACCGAAATCTTAGTCACGAACTTTACTCGTGAACCGCAACATTTGACGAAGTCAGAAGTCGTCGCTTATTTTGACGAGCTTGGAGAGTGTACGAGGCAGTGCTCTTTATCCACCACGTCAGACCTCGCCGACGCGACGGCTACAGTCATTCCGACTGACGTGAACCCGCACCTCTCGGCCAGTCAGAAAAACTGCGTGCAAAGCCTAATCTATTCCTTCCGCGACTGTTTTTCGGAAACTTCCAAGGTCCGACAGACGCCGCTTACCGAGCACCGAATTGTCGTTGCTGACGACCAAAGACCAATTTGCCAGCGCCCTTATCGCGTGTCTTCCAAAGAACGCGATGCCATCCGCCGCCAAGTTACACAGATGCTCCAGGACGACGTCATCCAACCTTCCACGAGCCCCTGGGCATCGCCTGTTGTTCTCGTCACGAAGAAAGATGGCACCCTCAGGTTCTGCGTCGATTACAGGCGCCTGAATACCGTCACGAAAAAAGATGTGTACCCTCTGCCCCGCATTGATGATTCCCTAGACCGCCTGCGCCATGCCACCTTCTTTTCATCCCTTGACCTCCGCAGTGGGTATTGGCAAATAGAGGTCGACGAACGCGACCGTGAGAAGACCGCCTTTATTACGCCAGACGGTTTATACGAGTTTAAGGCACTCCCTTTTGGCTTGTGCTCGGCCCCTGCCACGTTCCAACGAATGATGGACACCGTGCTCTCCGGTCTGAAGTGGCAGACATGCCTCGTATATCTTGACGATGTCGTGATCTTCTCTGACACGTTTGATGAGCACCTGAAACGCTTGCGTGCTGTTTTCGAGGCCATACGTTCCGCTGGTCTCTCTCTCAAGCCAGAGAAATGTCACTTTGCATTTCAAGAGCTGAAGTTTCTTGGTCACATTGTCAGTGCACGAGGTGTTAGTCCAGGTCCCGAAAAGACGGCCGCCGTAGCTGCCTTCCCTAAGCCAACAGACAAACGGAGCCTGCGTCGTTTCTTGGGCCTCTGCGCGTACTATCGCCGGTTTGTTCCCAATTTCTCCCGGCTAGCAGAGCCTTTGACCCGCCTGACGAAGGATTCTGAATCCTTCATCTGGGGCCAAGACCAGGACAGCGCCTTCACAGAACTCAAGTCCCGTCTGCAGTGTACGCCTGTGCTTGGCCACTTCGACGAAGAGGCCGACACTGAACTGCACACTGATGCTAGTAACGTTGGCCTCGGCGCGGTCCTTGTTCAGCGGCAGGATGGTCTAGAACGCGTGATTGCTTACGCCAGTCGCACTTTGTCCCGTTCAGAAGTCAATTATTCCACAACGGAAAAGGAATGTCTAGCTGTGCTGTGGGCCGTTACGAAATTTCGTCCGTACTTGTATGGCCGCCCGTTTCGGGTCGTGAGCGACCACCATTCACTCTGTTGGTTGGCGAACCTGAAGGATCCCTCGGGGCGGCTTGCTCGATGGAGTCTTCGGTTACAAGAATTTGATGTCACCATCGTGCACAAGTCTGGCCAGAAACACAGCGATGCTGACTGTCTATCCCGCGCCCCAATCCTGTGCCCCACTGACGAGTCCGACGACGATTCCGCTTTTCTTGGTGCTCTCACCACGTCCACACTTGCCCAACAACAAAGGGCCGATTCTGACCTGCTGCCCCTCATAGAATACCTTGAAGGAATCGCCCCATCTCCACCTCGGCTCTTCAAGCGCGGACTGTCATCGTTTTGCTTGCGCGATGGGGTACTCTACAAAAAGAACTACGGCCCTACGGACACTGTCTATCTGCTTGCAGTGCCAGCTGCGCTTCGCGACGAAGTTCTGCGCGCGTGCCACGACGACCTTTCTTCGGGCCATCTCGGGTTTTCCCGCACGTTGGCGCGCATACGCACCAAGTACTACTGGCCCAAGCTTGCTGCGGTTGTCCGCCGTTACGTCCGAACCTGCCGAGAATGTCAGCGCCGGAAGACGCCACCGACTAAACCAGCCGGGCTCCTGCAGCCTATCGATCCCCCGCGCCTCCCATTTCAACAGGTCGGCATGGACTTACTCGGTCCGTTTCCGGAGTCTTCCATGGGTAACCGGTACATTGCTGTTGCCACTGACTATCTCAGCCGCTACTGTGAGACCAAGGCTCTTCCCCGTGGTACCACCGCCGAAGTCGCAAGTTTTTTCATTCATAACATTGTGCTTCGTCACGGAGCTCCAACGGTCGTATTAACTGACAGGGGAACCCCGTTTACGTCGGCACTTACGAACGAGGTACTTCGACTCAGTGGCACCAGTCATCGAAAGACAACGGCTTACCATCCGCAAACCAACGGACTGACTGAGCGGCTTAACAAGACAATTGCCGATATGCTTTCTATGTATGTCGACGATGACCACGCGAACTGGGACCGGATACTTCCTTACATAACGTTCGCGTACAACACTGCGCTTCACGAAACGACGCGCTTCACTCCTTTCCATTTGGTGCACGGTCGCGAAGCCTTGACCATGCTGGACGCCATGCTTCTTCCGGATCCTACTCCCTCTTCTGTCGTGGATGCCGACCAATTTGTCCGTGACGCCGAAGTTGCTCGCCAAGTTGCTCGACAGCGAATCCGGCGCCAACAACAACGCGACGCCAAGCGTTACAACCTCCGCCGCAGGGAGGTGATTTACACACCCGGTGACCAAGTCTGGGTGTGGAGCCCAATCCGTTTGCGAGGGCGCTCCGAGAAGCTTCTTCGCCGTTACTTTGGTCCGTACCAGGTGTTACGCCGCCTCAGCGCGGTGACCTACGAGGTGCTCCCTCAAGGAACTGCCCGGTCCTCTCGACACCCGACGTCCGAGGTCGTCCACGTGGCGCGAATGAAGCCGTTTTATTCCCGTTAGCCCCGGACCCAACCCCGCCATTACCTTTCGCCTTATTTTTTTTTCTTCCCCTCGCGTGCGGCATCGAGTCGATGCCTCTTAGATGGGAGGGGCAATGCCACGCTGCTGACTTTCTGCCGGCGCCACCTGGAGGTCGAACTGTGTTCCCGAGCGCGTGGCCGAACGTCTTCTTTGTCCAGAACGTGCGCGGCGGTGTTGGCAAACCTCGCCCGAGTGAACAGCTTGGTTCTCTGTATTTTCGCCGGTGACAATATAAAAAAAAAACTCTCTAAGTAGCAGTGAGGCCATTCGTTGAAGAAACCAGAGGATTATTGAAACAGGTAAAAAAAAAACCTGACCAGTTCGGTGTAATCTAAGTGGTGAAAAACAGCGCAGGGGTAGTGCTGGGTGCGACGGCGTTCGAGGGAGTTATGCAGGGCCACTTGCAAGCAATTTTTATACGATATCTGACTGAGTTTGAGAGACGTGCCTAAGAAGATAGCAGAAGATAGGAATATTGTTGGAAGGTAGTGAAGTTAGACACTTATTGACGAATGATGTAAGTGCGATCCTAGTCACACTTCCTTAGTCGAATAGGCGTGTTGCATATGCAGACAGTTTTTTGTCGGAATAGCTACGGCGATGAGTTTGTTTCTCGACTGCTGATGCGGATATGTGACAAGCAATGTTTCACCCTTGTCATCACTCTATGAATGGAACATATTGCTGCCACGAATAACTTGTGCGCAGAATAACGGATATATATGTTAGTGCTAAAAGCAGGGGTTACAAATGTGTTCTTTCAAGTGTACTAGCGACTGAAAATATGGCGTAGTGAGCTCTACCGCAGTCCTGTCGCGAAACTGAATACAGTGGCTAAATTTTAAGGGTCAAAAAAGCGCACCAAAATCATGCGAAACGAGGTCAAGACATCTGTGCATTAGCTTAACTCCCCTTCGTTTTTGAAGCCGCCGCTGTGGCTCAGGTTCTGTATTATGTTGCCAATCCGGTGAAAAATAACAAAAAGAAAGCCGTGGTGGCTCAGCGGTTATGGCGCTCGGCTGCTGTCCGGAAAGAAGCGTGTTCGATCCCAGCCGCAGTGGTCGTATTTCGATGCAGACGAAATGTCAGAGGTTCGCGTACTGTGCGATGTCAGTGTACGTCAAAGAGCACCAGGTGGTCGAAATTTCCGGAGCCCTTCACTACGGTGTACCTCATAGCCTGAGTTTCTTTGGGACGTTAAATTTCCCGACAAACCAAACCAAACCTTCGTTTTTGTTTTTTTGCGCACGAAATAAGTTCTAATTCAAAGCCTCCGGCAAATTTTATTATCTTGAAACTTGCCTTTATGCATGGTTACAGTGTAGCGCATTTCATATAAATATCTTCTGGTGTGTGATCGAATCACTCTTTTTTTTCACATAGCCACAGGCACAGTTACTATTGGCAGCAATAGTGAACGGGGTGCGTGTTATCGGGAAAAAAAAAACTGTCCCACTGCCTAGCGACTAAGTCGCCTTGCATAATTAAGAGAGGTGAAGCATGCATGTACAGAGTCGATCACACTTGTCTAGAGCGTTTGAGGGGCGTGCTGTGAAGTAAATAAATTAAATCTTATCGCAGCTGCTTTGCTGGAGATAAGGCGCTGGTGCCTGCGCTGTTCACATGTCTATTACGCTGCTCTCCAACGCAATTATTATCAGTGAAAGTCAATGCCTATTTCAGAATTCGCTTTATTTTCGCCGGGCGGCACCGCTCGAGAGTTCTAGCAAGTGTGATCAGCTCTGTACTTTCTTACCTTCGTCAATTCCAGGTGATCGGCTTACATGACTTCGGCGAAATAATTTTTTTTCCACTCACCCGTATCCCGTGAACCTTTGCTGCCAATATTAACTTCCGCACAATTAAGCTTTTGACAATCCGTTCTAAACTAACAAAGTGCTCAGAGCACGCATGCGACGCGACCCATCGGATAAAGCCCTTCTGGTTAATGCTTGTAATCCAAAGACCCCCTCGTATGTGATGCGGTGCAACTGAGAAAGACTGCGCCCACACACATGCTAGGCCTGTCGATGTCCTTGAGTGTTTCCGCTTAAGACGGTTGTTACTACAGCCGACAACAGCACAATGATAGCCGGATGACCTTGAGTCTCAATTCGTGGCATTATCTCGATGCAAAACGCTTTAAAAATGCTTCCTCGTGCAATAGACTGTTTAGAACTTAGGTGTTGTCCGTACCACGCCTTGGTGCAACTGCCTCCGACGCACACCAAAGAGCAGGCGCGGAGCTGCGCGTGCCGAGTTCAAGGCTTTTTTACTCCACGCCGCGAAAACGGTGTATTCTTCAAAAACTTTTTGCTGCCTTTCCATGGGATTCGGCTGGCCCTGTGACGGCAAGAATCAATAATCGATTGGACAGCCGTTTGGCTATATTTAAAAAATCAGTAAAAAATGACAGGTCATGCTCTGCAAGAGGAGGTTTTGAATGCGCTAGCAAGTAGTGGATCACACTAACGACTGCTTGACCCTTAACTACTGTTATACCATTGCCATCACCGTCTTGTCCACATCGCATCATTCTTCTCCTTTTGATTATTTTTTTTAGTTTTAATAGTTCTTTATGTTTCCTATTCTTTTTCAGTACTGCTACCCTCCGCAGAGACTATTTCCACCTTTATCTTTCAAAAACCTTGGCACCTGTCATGGCAATGAGGTTCCGCACTCGCTTCCCAAGAGAAATTCGTCGGTTCGACTCTGACCTATGTAGCCAGTGTGCCTGGGAGATTTGTCGTTTTTTAACATAGTTTTCATTGTCGCGTTTGTTTTCTATTTTTTTTCACTGCTGCTGTTTTGCCGTACAGACTACGTTGACCTCTATCCATCAAGTAGCACGGCAAAGCGGCTCCCATTTTGAATATTATTGCACTGTTATTGCTACCATGCTCATCTACTGCTGTAACCTTTTTTGATCGTGAACAGGAAATAAACAAAGCAATAACTAGCCGTGGCTATGACGTTTCATATTCGCTTTTCACGAGAAATGCCTGCGTTCGAAACCGACTAGTAGAACGTTTTTCCGGGATTTTCTTCTGTTTGTGTGATGCAGAAGGACCACACACGCATTGCTGAAATCTCTCACCGCGGCCGGTAATGCTAGGGCATTAAAATGAGCCAGCCTTGCGACATGCGCTCGGGCTCCCCCCGAACACGTCCACTGAAAGACTTGTGAAGCTATGGGTATCGAACAATCTCGCGGAGCTGACTGAGGCTGCCTTTACTGAGCAGGATCAAAGACTACTCCGACCTAAAGCGGGGAGGAAAATTTTAGACAGATTGGGCTACGAGCTCAAGCATCAGCATGTGCGCACAAGAGACTTGCCACAGATCAGGGACAAGATCAAAATCCTTCCGCTGCCTCGAAACATGCACCCTGCCTTTCATGAAGGGAGACGTAAAGAGAGAGCAGAAGCATTACAACCTTTAAGTATACAGATCGACAGGGCGTCCAATATGGGCACTGCATTTTACGAGAGCAAAGCGGCACACGCGGCCGTGGCGGTTAGGGCAGACGGAACCCCGGTGGCATGCTGCACATTCCTTGGCGTTCAAACCGTAGAAGCAGAGGAAGTGGCCATAGCCTTGGCCGTCAGCCAAATGGGGGCCAAGGTGGCCATCAGCGACTCAAAAAATGCTGTAAGAAATTAAGAATCGGAGGGTGACGGAGACTGCCTTCCTTGTATTAAACAGGGAAGGAGGACCCAGAGAACAGGTTCCGTCCGTTTCGGCACCAGCTCACCAAGGACTTAGAGGAAACGAGGAAGCTCATTCAGTTGCCTGAGGTCTCGCTTATCAGTCGACCCTGGAATCTCCCAAGTCCCCGAAACTTCAAACAGCAGAGAGGATATGTGCGCATACTAGGAAATCGCACTATACTAGAGACTTAATCGACAAATTTATCCGCCAACGGACAGAAAGCTCAATAAGAAAGAGCAGGTTATGTGAAGAAAATTACAGACGGTTTTTTTTTCCTAACCGAGCACTCTACAGCAAGTGGCATCCCGAAGTCTTCAGATCACAGCGCAAAATTTTGCGGCGAGACAGGAACTTTGGTCAGCATGGTGTGGGCGTGCCCCACTAGGTGAAATAGCTCGCGCACTCTAGAATCCTAGGAGGCTTTCCTCTACAGAACCGACCCTAACGTCCAGCAAGACATCATCAGTCAAGCCCTTCCTTCTGCTGTGCGCCAAGAGATTCCGGTCGACGGGTAGGGGCGACGGGGGAGATGGACTTGTCTCCTGGCGTTCATTGACTGGTGTCCCGTTATAGTTGTTTCTCTCTCTCTCTCTCTCTCTATCAACACTTCGACAAGAAAGATGGATTGTGTCGCAACCAAAGACTAATTATGGTAGGCAACAATTTGTTTACACTCTAGCAACGTGGTTAAGCAATTTACAAATTGCGAACATTTATCTCCTGTCCATTCCTCCGCGTCTGTTACTCAATCACAATTATTAGAACTGGAAAGCTAATGCCAGTCTCCTATTGTATTACCTCGTAATCACTCGTACTTTTGTATTCCTATTGAATAGATGCGATCTTTGCGGGTGCGTCACTCGCATGAAAGTGCTTCAAGAGCATAGTAGCTCGTCTAGTTCCCGCTGGATTAGTAATGCAGAAACTGCACCAATTAAATGAAATACAACCAAAACACCACATCGGAAACAACCGAGCACAAGCCTCTGACAGCCACAAGGCTCAGGTATCACGTGGTGCTGCTGCGTCGCTGATTGTTTCAACACCGAATCGTTGTGGTCGTTTCCAGACCGGCGTCTCCCAAGTTCTTATGCTGGTGCTTACGTCTGTCACGGCGCTGATAAGAATGACTGACTGAAACCACACGCGAAGTAGTCCCGGCAGCGTCAAGAAAATCTTTTCAACGAATACCTGCTCGAGTACTCAACATTCCTATGCTTTCCTGCAGTGCGAACCTCACTTAAGAACAACAACTCTACATTTCGTCTGGCCACAGTTTCGGCAGTGTCGTGTTATGCGGTGAAGAGGCTTTAACCGACAGACGCAACTTGCGGCGCGAGATCTCAACTTCAAAAATTCTTTTCTCGCTTTAAACAAAAATTGCCTCCATAAAAGTATAACAAATGAAAGACAGTAAACTTTTCTACGTAACTTACCTCACGGCAAAATTAACGAGTGTTTTTGGCTCAAACGCACTTCTTTGCTACTTTAGTATTTTTCTTACTCCGATGTACGCAGTTTCATCACGTGTAACATTGGTTATAGGTAGCAGACATCCAGAGAAGCAAAACGGCTTTTTTCGAATTTCTGAGAACCAGTTTAAAACAAAAATCGACCACATTTAAAACAAAAAAGGCAAAATGGTTGACTTCCAACTTTTTATTCCATTTTATTTAAATATTTATGCCTTATAAAGCTGAATGCTCCGAATTATATTGAAAGCCAGAATCCGTGCAAATGTTGATTAAAACAATTGTTAACTGCTTTCTGAAAATTTGCATTTTTTATTAATTATTGAGAGTGCCTGGTTTCTCGCCTTTCCTAATTATCAAACTGCGCTCACCTCAAGAATAATTTTTTTCGGCAAAAATACTTCAATCTTTCATTATGCACATTTCCTATAAGCTTCCGTGATTTTTTTTTTTTTGAACAAATTGTAGATGGTCGAGAGCAAAGTCTGGGCCGTTTGGCGAGGAATGACCCTTAATGGTTTAATCAACTGTTATATTCATTACACCTATAATGGATGATTGACCGTTCGAACGGACACGGTCTGCCGACAGGTCCTGTACACGCCACTCATGCCACATGAAACGCTACCGCATTAAAATTGTGTTTGCTGTCAGTGCTCGTCGTGACTTCTTTCTACGTCATTGCCTTGAGTGTCGCGCTGAACGTCAAGAAGTTCGACAATTTTTTTTTCTGATGATGTAATTGTTTAGTTGCTCACTGACGTCGAAGGTGCCGCTGGCTCCGCATCATGAGCCGCCATGCTTTGATCATATGGGCTTATATTAAACCCCACGCTGTCACTCTACATCTGCTTTTTACCCGGATTCCCGCGCGTGTTTTTCTTTCACAAAAACAGAGTTTATTAATATTACCCAGGGGGAAAGGTAGCACCAATGTCTATGCGAACTTTTTAAAGAGCACTTCCACAGAGCGTCCACAGCGGGAATGCCGGGAAGACGAGCATTCGTGTTTGGCTTGGCTATCGTTCGGCCGAAATCCTGGATTGTACCTCGAAATGCAAGTTGCGCCGCGATGCTGTCCTCTGTGCGCAGATTAATTTATTTCAATAGTGTGTTTTTCACTTCCATAGATTGAACGAAAGAGAAAGTTCGGTGTTAGGCTGGTATGGAAACTTTCATAGCATTTCTTTGAGGCTTGCATCAAGAAGAGGCGTGTTTTTTTTTACGGCTGAATCTACGTTTTATGCCCAGCAATAGCCATGCCAAGTAAATAAAGCTCGTCTTCTTGGTATTCATGAGCCTGTAAGTGGTGGAAGTGTAGCGCCAGCTTTCCCTCTAGTTATATTTAGAAACTCTGTTCCCAACAAGTTGTATTTGGCTCACGCGATATGCCGGCCAGACTTGGGCGAGGAACCAAACATGATGAATTCAAGCACGCGTAAATCGAGCTTCAGGTTCTACCCATTAGCAGGCTGCCAGTGACAACTGCGCTTGAGTGACACAAACGGTAGGCCACTGGTGGTGCAAAGTGCAGCAGCTCGAGCTGAAAACTGCAGTAAAACATCGTACGAGCTCAGACGCGATCTGCGGCAGGTCGTCGTTGCTGCCAGCGTGTCCGTACACGGACCTCATGATAAGCGACAGTGCGCTGCAATTGCTCCGCTGCGAGCCTAAAAACTACCGCCGTCAGGCTCTTGGGTTGTGATAAACGCGCGACTGCATTATGCAGAACAAGAGGTGTGCATTTGGCTGATAACACTCCTCGCGTAGATGCTCTAAATGCAGCCCAGTTAGGCGACGCACGACACGTGTGGGTGCGACAGAGCGCGCAAGGTCATGCCTGTAAGCGCATGCAGGTGCGTGAGTAAGCACAACGGAAGTGCCCATAAAATCCTTGCACCTCTCGCTAGGCTGTGCACTACGGCGGGGTGATGAATGCGGTAAACATTAAAATAAAAAAAGTAGGACTGCGCGAACAGTAGAGGACAGGAGACAAAGAAACAGAAACCACGCCACGGTAAGCGATAAACTTAGGGTTTCCTATGTCGTTTGATGACCTTGGCTTCAGCGATTTCTGTTGCGTTCTGATTATCACTTATTCCAATTAGAAGGCTGTCGTGAAACAAGACACGCATATACAGTTACTGCATTACTACACTGGTAGCGCTGTATGCAATAAACGCGGTTGCAATGTTCATGAAGGTCATCATAAAGACAACGTCTGGCGCCTGTAGGAACTCCCCCATCTAAGAGGAATCTTTTATGCCGCGCGTGCAGTGCATGATTCGAAAGTGCTCCGATGCTTTTAGAAACATCGAGATATCAGTGTCCACAAGTCTGAGTGGTTTCACGCAGATATGAAAGTTCGTTTCGGGCTTAAACAATATTTGAGTTTACGTCGTTCTTTATCCCTTTCTGAATGTGCAATACCGCGACAGATGAGGCCCGCCGCTGTTCTTGTTTGTTTGTTTGTCAAATCCCTGGTCATAGGTGTTTTTCTTGATTTTTTCAGTTTTTTCAACATATCATCCTTCGAGACTAAATATGCTTAAAATAATCAGTGTCAAGCTATTCAAATAGCCGCTGTTTACAACTGGGTACTATTTCATGCAGACTAGAGCTAAAACGATGCGACAACCAATTATTCCAGGAAAGCTCACTCTACCTTTCTGTCCCGATTCTTCGCTTTGCCTTTATAACCGCAGCCTTGAAACCCAGCTAACGCGGCGCAGTCTCATTGCTGGATGTCACATAAATTATCCTTTTTTATTTACTGCATTCTAAAAGTATGTCTTAGAGTTTAAACATGCAAAAGTGATCGTTGATATTGAGATCGCAGCAATAAGACTCAGAAATGAGGATACCCTATCATGCCTTCTTGCGGGTGGGGGGAGAGGGTGTAAGTTTTGTTAAAGTGGTTCCGAACGCCCGAGGTTGTCTGCACAGCTCTCTTAAAATTATTCAGTCGCAGGCCGGATCACAACTCTACAAGCTATCAACAGGTATAATATTAAGGTTTATTTCCATCATATACATTTTAATAGAGGAGGTGAGAAAAAAGCGTCAATCCCCTTGACGAGCTTCTCATGTACTGCTCAGACGGCCGTGTCAGGGAACGAGAAAGGCATTATATGACTCTATTGAGGAGATTTTGCAGCATAAATCCCGTCAGTATAGGATAATACAATAAAATATACACATAATAGTGCGGGCAGTCGAGCAAAGTACAAGAAATAATAGGCAACGAAGAACACGGTAGCCGATTTAGCACTTAGAATTGAAATAACAACAATACTTCGGAAAGAGGGGTTAGCTTCAATTAATCTATTAGTAAAAATGACAGTTGATTAACCCTTTGATGGCCGTAGTTCATTCGTGTATTTGGTGAAACCCACTAAAGTTTGCGGCCGTGCGAATAAGGCGAATGAGATTCATCCAAGGTAGCCAGTGAAAAAATAATATCGATATGTTAATTTTGCTCAACTTTTTAAAAGCGCAACAATGTAAAGCATAAATATTTAGTGTGGTAACGATGGCGAGGTTAATTGTCAGATCTCGGGTCGTGTGTCTGCTGGGTAAGTCATAGACTAAACGAAGAATTTTTTTAAAGGGCGGATATCTTATGTAAGTTCGAATGTGTCGTTGTTGCCACGCTAATATGCTGCATTTCTGGTGGGATCCGAATAAGAAGCTATATATGCAAAGTTTGACTTTTTCCGATAAAGTATATCTATGGCGCGAAAGAAAACCTACAACCTAAGATTCCTTCAAACATGGCAGAGTTAACATAGTCATCCCATTCCATATTATCTTGAACGTACACACCGACTGGTTTAAATGATTTACTGTATCAATTCCGATATGTAAAACAAGGCTATTGTGTGCTACAAGTTTTAATCTTCCGAAGGAAAAGCACAATTTTGGATTTTGTCACAATTATAGAGAGAGAATTTGTTTCTGATCATTCTTATAAATTCCTTAATATGCACTTACCGCGGATGTTTAGATCGTTGCAAGTGTTACCAGGTATATTCGTAGTACTCTCATCTGCCTAATTTGTAAACTGGGCGAAAGTGTCAAGAGTAACAAAATCATTAATATAGAGATTGAAAAGCAAAGGACCAAGGATACTGCCTTGGGGGACACCGATGTTAACTCAACGTAGTTTATGGTTCGTGGTTATGGGGGCTTAACGTCCCAAAGCAACTCAGGCTATGGGACGCCGTAGTGAAGGGTTCCGAAAAATTCTACCATCTGGAGTCTTTAATTTTATTGACATCGCACAGTACACGGGCCTCTAGTATTTTGTCTCCATCAAAATTCTACCACCGCGGCAAAGATCGAACCCGCGTCTTTCGGGTCAGCAGCAGATAACCATAACCACTGACACATTAACTGAACTTAATGACGATTAAACGTCACTAATCTAAACATACTGTTTCCGGGATGATAAATAGCATTTTATGAGAAGTAACTCTGTCAAACGCCTTCGTAAAATCCGCGAAAATGCCTAATACTAACAGTTTGCTTTCAAGGTGTCGTGATATATAGCCTTTCTGGGGGCAGAAGGGCGAGCTTTGTTGATTTTGTTTGTGTGAGTTCGTGTTGTGAGCTGCTAGTTGTGTTATGTGATTGCATAAATTTTTCCAATCGTTTCAGTATGATTTTCCCGGACCCTTAGAAAAACCAAGAGTGCTAATTGGCCTGTAAATATCGAAGCCATCCTTGTTACCCTTTTTGAAAAAAAAGATCACTTTTGCTACCTGCATTTATAAGAGAAAGTTGGTTTCTAGACATAAGTTATAAATTAAAGTAGGATAGGCATAGATGTATTCAAAAATTCGCGGTGGTTTAGCTCTGAAAAACCTAGAATGACGCGATAGCTACAGCTGGCCGAGGGAAACTTGGTCATATGACCAACTACGTGACGACCCACGTGATCAGCCTCGGCGCCGCGCCACCGGCAACTGCTCCGCACCACGTGACCAACCACGTGACAGCGTGGCGGCGCCGCCACGCTGAAGGCTCGAAATGCTACCGTAATTTAGCTATCGCTACAATATATTTCACAAGATTCTGGATGTTGATGACATCACAAGACATTGAGTTTGATAATTCGTCGAATGTTCGTGTAATCTCGCACATTATCAGGTTCAAAAACAGGGTGGAAGGGCACCTAGTAATAAATCTGTGGTGTAATTCATATTGCCACACTGCTCACATTCTGCGAGCGGTGCCATGCGGCCGAGCGGCATGACTGGGCTCGTGTGGGACCGAGGAAGACGACGTTCCCGCTCGGACGCGCGCTGCTGGTCGCCTGTGTCTTGGCCGCTCCCCCGTAGTGGGTATGTGCCAGCAATGTCTGAGGCCTTCCTTCCTTCCTTCCTTCTTCGCCATCCGATTATAAGCCCCTTTTGTGTCGACCTAAGTTTGTCGGTGACATTTTGCTGGAGCCGTGCTTGGCATCATCCCATGTACGCTGACCCCGACGATATCCTTGACGCTTCTCCCCGACGCGCGGACGTAACACCTTTCCACAAAAGGAGCCGTCACCTGCGAGGCCTGCAGCCCGAGTTTGAGCCACTGACAAGGCCTGTGCGAGCTATGACTTCCACCACTGGCAGCCAGACAGGTCAGTACTCAGGCAGTGCCCCGCTGGTCGTCCTTCTCGCATCTCGGTCGCCACCATCCTTCCACGGCGACCGGTTCGAGGATGTAGAAGATTGGTTGGTCAGTTTTGACCATGTAGCCGCATTCAATCAATGAGACGACTCGTGGAAGCTGATGAATGTGAATTTCGCACTGCAAGACTCGGTGAAAACGTGCTTCGAGAACCACGAGGCGTCCTTCTCCAGCTAGGAAGCTTTTCGCCGTGAGTTGCTCGCAACATCAGCTCGAGCGATCGAAAGGAAAATGCCGAAATTGCCCTTCGCTCCTGGTCACAGCAGTCCAACGAGAGCGTGGCCATGTTTATAGAGAACATGACCCGCCTCTTCAATAGGGATGACCCTGCCATGCCCGAGGCTACGAAGGTGCGCCACCTCATGCGTAGTGTGAAAGAGCAGCTCTTCGCTGGCCTCATACGGGACCCTGCAAGAACCGTCGCTGACTTCGCAAAGATGCCACGCGCATAAAACGTTCCTTGCAGGAAGGCAGCACGCAGTACGGACGTCAGGGAAGTGTTGCGGTCACCAACTATTGTGGGTCACTGCCGGTCGCTGGAGACGAGGCGCTTCGGGAGCTTGTGCGGAGTGTGGCTCACGAAGAACTATGCAAACTCCGCTTAGATTATCCACCTGCCAGTGTTGCAGCTGTAACCGATACCGTCCGTGACGGAATTCAGCGAGCGGTCTAGCCACCACCGGTACCCCAGCCGGTGCCGTACATCGTGAGCTACAGCGTAGCCCTACGGACACCGCAGCCGGAGCCGTACATCATGAGCTACAGTGAAGCCCTGTGGATCCTGCGCCGGTGCAACATGCATTCCTCCCTGCTACCGAACCAACGCAGGGGTACCATCCCCCGTCGAGCTGCGTGGCCCGCACCTTGTTCAAAAAGCGGACGTGTGGCACACCCAACAACCGGCCCCTATGCTACCACTGCGGGGAGCCCGGTCTTGCCTCCGCAACTGGCCGTACCGGCGGATGGGATTAAGAGGATTTCCACCGAGCGTACCTCGACCGCGCTATGGTGAGAGACCGCGAGATATTGAACAGTACCTGGCCTATCATGTGCTGCTACAACGCCTCCACGACGTCAGTCTAAGTCGCCGTCTCCAAGACGGGTTCCTTCTCCCAGTCACGCATCATCCTCTGGCCAATTCATAGGCACGTCCCCCCGCCAGGGAAACTGAAGACGGCGGCCTCCGGGCGTAGGACCGCCGCTGGCACAGAAAGTGAACAGCCTCCATCTGACGACTTTATGCGACGACCCGAACGCCGACGACCCCATCCGCCGACCTCAAAGACGATCCCACCGCCGATCCCACTGAAGACCGCTTCGACGACCACACCGAGGACCTCACCGACAACCTCAGCGACGACCCCATCGACGACGGCACCAAAGACCTCACCGAAGAGCTGTCAACGAATTGTTTCCACCGCCGAAATTTTTGTTGTCGCCGATTGCTATGACGTGTCAGCACTCGTGGATACCGGAGCCGACTTTTCTGTGATGAGCAGCCACCTAGCCATGACCCTCAGAAAGGTTCTAACACCTTGGCATGGGCCGCAGATACGCACAGCTGGTTGCCATGTGTTAACGCCGGTTGGCGTCTGCACCTGCCGTATAAAGATATGCGGTGTAACTTTCATTGGCACCTTCGCCGTGCTACTAGGGTGCTCCAAAGAACTGATTCTCGGCATAGACTTCCTTAAAGAGTATGGGGCGGTCGTCAACCTGAATGAGCAATTGGTATCGTTTTCGACACAGCGAGCCGTTGATAACGGCCCCGAGGCGCACAGGGCCGCACAACGCATCTCTGACGACCACACAACGATACCGCCGAGAGCAAGCAAGTTTGTCACAGTCCAGTGTGATACCAGATTCGTTACTTGGGGCATTGCCGAAGCGAACATGTCGCTGCTACTGTCACGGCAAGTTTGCGTTGCTCGCGCCCTTGTCGACCTTGTTCACGCGCGTACCGAGCTCTTAGTGACCAACTCTAGTTGCGAACCCCAACATTTGACGAAAAACACAGTGAGTGCCCAGTTTGAAGAACTTGGCGAGCATGCCGTCCAATGTGCCTTATCCACAACGGACCCAGGAACAGCGGAACAGGACACGGCAACAGCCATTAAGACAGACGTGAAACCTGACCTTCTGACCAATCAGAAACGCCGCGTGGAATGCCTTATTGACTCTTTCCGCGACTGTTTTGCGTCCACCTTCAAGTTTCGCCAGACGCCAATAACTAAACATCGCATTATCATCGATAGGGACCAGAGACCGCTATGTCAGCGTCCTTATTGTGTTTCGTCGAAGGAGCGTGATGCCATCCGCCGCCAAGTTGCCGAAATGCTCCGCGACGACGTCATACAACCATCGACGAGCCCCTGGGCATCACCTGTTGTTCTCGTCGTAAAGAAAGATGGCAGCCTACGGTTCTGCGCGAATAATCTACGTCTAAACAACGTTACCAAAAAAGATGTATATCCACTGCCGCGCATTGATGACTCATTAGACCGCCTCCGCCATGCTACCTATTTTTCGTCACTCGACCTGCGTAGCGGTTCTTGGCAAATCGAGGTCGACAAACGTGACCACGAAAAGAATGTCTTCGTTACTCCTGAAGTATTGTACGAATTTAAGGTGCTTCCTTTCGGCTTGTGTTCAGCCCCTGCAACATTCCAACATATGATGGACACCGTACTAACTGACCTGAAGTGGCTGTTCTGCATTGTGTTTCTCGACGACGTCGTGATTTTCTCCGGAACGTTCGATGAGCATCTGAAACGTTTGCGTGCTTTTTCCGACGCAATTCGTTCCGCGGGTCTGTCTCTAAAGCCTGAAAAGTGCCACTTCCCATTTAGGGAGCTCAAGTTTCTTTCCCATATTGTGAGCGCTCAGGGCGTTAGCCCCGTCCCAGAAAAGACGGCCGCCGTTGCTGAATTTCCTCAGCCAAATGATATACGAAGCTAGCGGCGTTTTCTGGGGCTTTGCGCCTTATATCGGAGCTTCGTTCAAAACTTCTCCAATCTCGCAGAACCGCCGATTTGCTTGACAAAAAACTCCGAACCTTTGATCTGGAGCCAGCATCAGAAAAATATTTAACCGAACTTAAGGCCCGCCTCCAATCTACGCCTATCATTTGCCACTTCGACGAGGAGGCCGACACAGAGCTGTACACAGATGCCAGCAATGTTGGCCTCGGTGCGGTGATTGTGCACTGGCAAGACGGTGTGTAACGCGTTATCGCGCACGCAGATCGCACTTTGTCCCGTTCCGAAGTGAATTATGCCTCCACAGAAAAGGAGTGTCTCGCTGTTGTGTGGGAATCACGAAATTTCGTCCGTACCTGTACGGCCGCCCGTTTCGAGTCGTCAGCAATCATCAGTCCTTGTGTTGGCTGGCGAACCGGAGAGATCCATCGGGACGACTTGTATGGTGGAGCCATCGGTTGCAAGAGTTCGACGTCACCATCCTGTATAAATTGAGTCAGCAACATAGCTATGGAGACTGTCTCTCCCGAGCTCCTCTTCCGTGCCCACCAGATGAGTCCGACGATGATTCTGCTTTCCTCGGTGTTGTCACCACGTCCGACCTTGCCCACCACCAGAGGGCCGACTGCCAACTGCTGCCTCTAATCGAGTACCTCGAAGGAACCGTTCCGTCTCCGCCCAGACTCTTCTCGCGCGGACTTTCGTCGTTTTGTTAAACAGATAGAGTCCTCTACAAGAAAAACTACGGCCCGACCGGAACTACCAATCTCCTCGTTGTCCCAACCGCGCTTCGTCAGGAAGTTCTCGCAGCATGCCACGACGACCTTTCTTCTGAGAAGCTCGGTTTTTCCAGGACATTGGAACGCTTCCGCCACAAGTACTACTGGCCTCGGCTTTCTGCGGTCGTCCAACGCTACGTTAGAAGCTGTCCTGAGTGTCAACGACGGAAGATACCACCGACAAAACCGGCCTGACTTCTGAAGTCAACTGATCCACCGAGAATCCCATTTCAGCAAGTCGCCATTTACTAACTGGGCCCATTCCCAGTGTCCTCTATGGGTAACCGGTATATTGTTGTTGTCACGGACTACCTCAGCCGCTGCTGTGAAACCAAGGCTCTTCCCCGTGGCACCGCTGCTGAAATTGCACAGTTCTTTGTTCACCACATTGTGCTTCGCCACGGTGCTCCCGCGGTTGTATTAACTGACCGGAGAACCGCGTTTTTGTCGCCTCTTACACATGAGGTCCTGCGTCTCAGTGACACCAGTCATAGGAAACCGACTGCTTACCATCCTCAATTGAATGGCCTGACTGAGAGGCTGAACAAGACCATTGCATATATGATGTCGTTGTATGTCGACGCTGACCATCGCAACTGGGACGAAATACTCCCTTACATCACGTTTGCGTATAACACCGCCTTCCAAGAAACAACGCGCTTTACTCCCTTCCGTTTGGTGTATGGCCGGGACGCCCTGACCATGCTGGACGCCATGCTGCTCCCGGATTGTGCCCCCTCGTCTTTCACAGCCGTTGACCAATTCGTTCGTGAT
The DNA here is from genome assembly GCF_052857255.1 of Amblyomma americanum. NCBI lineage: Eukaryota > Metazoa > Arthropoda > Arachnida > Ixodida > Ixodidae > Amblyomma > Amblyomma americanum. The sequence goes on from NC_135498.1 coordinate 147,571,259, forward strand.
GCAGAAGCCGGTCGCCACCATGCTCGACAACGGGTTCTCCACCAGCAGACAACTGACGCCCGGCGTTACAACCTCCACCACAGGGAGGTGATTTAGAAACCCGGCGAGCACGTCTGGGTAAGGAGCCCTATACGTTTGCGCGGGCGCTCTGAAAAGCTTCTGCGCCGCTATTTCGGCCCCTACGAGGTGCTACGTCAACTCAGCGATGTGAACTTCTCGACCGCCCAAGTCTGAAGTCGTCCACGTGTCCCGCATGAAACCGTATTACGCCCGTTTGCCCCTGCCGGGGTTCACCTTCGGTGGCAACGCCACACGCGCCTTCACACTTTCGGTGCCTCCATACTGTTTTTCCCCCTGCCCAAGGCATCGAGGCAATGCCTCTTGATAGGAGGTGGGCAATGCCACACTGGTCACATTCTATGAGCGCCGCCATGCAACCGAGCGACATGACTGGGCTCGTGTGGGAGCGAAGACGACGTTCCCGCTCGGACATGCGCTGCTGGCCTTCTTGTCCATCCGATTAAAATCCCTTTTTTTGTCGCCCTACGTTTTCCTGTGACAGTATGAAATTTGAACATATTGCATTAAATGTGTGTTAAAAGCTACGGCTATGTTCATCATCATCATCATCATCATCATCAGCCCTACTACACGCACTGCAGGGCAAAGGCCTCACCCAGGTCTCTCCAATTAACCCTATCCTTTGCCAGCTGCATCCACCCTTTACCTGCACACTTCTAAATCTCATCCGCCCCCCTAACCTTCTGCCGCCCCCTGCTAAGCTTACTTTCCTTTGGAATCCACTCCGTTACCCTTAAGGACCAGCGGTTATCTTGCCTTCGCGTTACATGCCCTGCGCAAGCCAGTTTCTTTCTCTTGATTTCTACTAGGATGTCATTAACCCGTGTTTGTTCCCTCACCCACTCTGCCCGCTTCCGATCTCTTAACGTTACAACTATCATTTTTCTTTCCATGGCTCGCTGCGTTGACCTTAACTTAAGATGAACTCTTTTCGTTAGCTTCCACGTTTCTGCTCCGTAGGTGAGTACCGGTAAGATAAAGCTGTTGTACACTTTTCTCTTGAGGGAAATTGGTAAACTGCCACTCATGATCTGCGAGAACCTGCCATATGCGCTCCACCCCATTCTTATCCTTCTATTTATCTCCCTCTCATGATCCGGCTCAGCTGTCACTACCTGCCCTAAGTAGGCGTATTCCTTCACAACTTCCAGGCTCTCGCTGCCAATTGTGAACTGTTTTTCCCTTGCTAGACTGTTGAACATTACCATGGTTTTCTGCATGTTAATTTTTATACCTATCGTTCTGCTCTGCCTGTCTAGCTTATTGATCATGATTTGCACTTTATCTCCTGAGTGACTCAGCAAGCCAATGTCATCAGTGAATCGCAGATTATTTAGGTATTCTCCATTTATTCTTATTCCCAACTGTTCCCAATTCAGGCCTCGGAATACCTCCTGTAAACAGGCGGTGAATAGCATTGGCGACATCGTGTCTCCGTGCCTGACGCCCTTTCTTATTGGAATTTTATTGCTGACTTTATGGAGGACTATAGCAGCTGTGCAGTTGCTATATATATCTTCCAGTATTTTGACATTAGGCTCTTCTGATTACGCAATGCCTGTATGACTGCTGGGGTTTCCACTGAGTCGAATGCTTTCTCGTAATCAACGAAAGCTATATATAGAGGTTGGTTATATTCTGCGCATTTCTCTATCACCTGATTGATAGTGTGAATATGATCTATTGTGGAATATTCTTTACGAAAGCCTCCTGATCATTTGCTTGATTGAAGTCTAAGGTTCCCCTGACTCTTTTAGCGATTGCCTTGGCGTCTCCCTTCTAATGAATTAATATAATGTTTGCATTCTTCCAAGCTTCTGGTACAGTCGAGGTCCTAAGGCATTGCGTATACAGGGTGCCTAGTTTTTCTACCACGATGTCCCCTCCATCCTTCAACAGGTCTGCTGTTACCTGACCTTCCCCAGCTGATTTTCCCCTTTTCATTGCTCCTAAAGCATTCTTTACTTCATCTTTCATTACTGGCGGGATGACGCATTGCTGTGCAGTGCTGTCTTTCTCATTAACGCTTGATAACATTGGCTACTGTACAGGTCTGAGTAGAACTCTTCGACTACGTTAACTATCTTATCCATATTGCTAATGACATTGCCCTGCTTGTCTCTTAATGCATACATCTGGTTTTTACCTATGCCTAGTTTCCTCTTCACTGCTTTTAGGCTTCCTCCGTTCTATAGAGCATGCTCGATTCCCTCCATATTAAACTTCCTTATGTCGGCTACCTTGCGCTTATTTATTAACTTTGAAGGCTCTGTAAGTTCTATTTTTTCAGTAGGGTTATACGCCCTCATGCTTTGGCGCTTCCTAATCAGATATGTCGTCACCTGAGATAGCTTTCCGGTATCCTGTCCAACTGTCCTGCAATGGTGAGTCTAAAAATGAAATCGACTTCATAATATGCGCTAAACCTTGCATCATTCAGGATGTGGCCGTCCTCAGAAAGGTGCGTTGTAGCGACCACAGAATGGTAAGGTCTCGAATTAGCTTAGATTTGTAGAGGGAACGGAAGAAGCTAGTGAAGGGGAAGACCATTAACGAGTAAGCCGTAAGAGGAAAAGCACAGGAGTTTAGGATAGCGCTGCAAAACAGATATTCGGCTTTAACTGAGGAAGACGATCTTGATGTTCATGCAATGAACGATAATCTGACATCAATAATTACGGAGTGCGCAGTAGAAGTAGGCGGCTATGTTATTGCCTGTATAATATTTCCAGTCATGAGTCGCATTATCGGTGGCTGAGTTGAGATGCTTGCCTCCTAGGGATATATTTATTGCATACTGCGAGCCTTGATGTCAGGCCTTAGACAGGAGTGGTAGGTACAGAACAAAAGAGTATACAGTAATACTATGCACCCCTTTTGCAGAAGTAACCGAACAGCATGTTCTTGATTCTCAGTCATACAATGGAGCCTTTACTGGACCTCTAAAGTCCGAAAGGTGTAAGAACGTGAGGACAAGTGTTGGCCTTACTTTTCACACATCCGGAGCTTAAGAGCTGCCATAAGTGTTTCGCTTCGCGGCTAAGAATCAAAGCACTGTTACCTGGTTACTTTGGCAAAGACGGTACATTCAGTCGATGGCAATGCGCGGCGCAAAAAAAAATAACGAGGACACAAGCAAGACACATGGGGCACACGAGCGCTGACTTACGACAGTTTTTTTCGATCCCGGACCAGTATATATAGTTTAAAAAACAGGGTCAACATCCCACATGCGCAGTAGGTGACACATCATATGACGACGTAAGTATAACAACTCCTTACGAGTAAGAGCAACAGACGGATTCACCATGCAGGACCCCCTACTGGTCTATCAATTCAGCCCCTATGATTTATCGAGTCAGTTGACAATGGTTTTCGGCAATAACAAAGCAATCTTGTTAACCGGGCTGGCACATGAACACCTCATGTGAATCGCCGTCGTTCTCATCTAATGAAAGAGATGTATGCAAATCTTATTTCTGTCGGTGATTTACAAAGGGTTCTCCTTCAATACCAAAATTGCTCCATTTCTTTGTTTACCGTAAACTCATAATGGAGACAAGTTTCGCAGCATGAATAAAACGCACAAAGAAGACAAGGAACAAACAGGACAGGACTGTACTGCCTTCCAAATGATTTTATTTGAGAAAGCTTGACGTTTAAATACATTCAGTTATCATGAGGTGAAACCTAATCCCAATCATCCAAAAAAGCAGCACAGTCCTGTCTTGTTTGTTCCTTGTCTTCTGTGTGCGTTTTATTCATGCTGCGAAACTTGTCTCTATTATGAACTTCCTTATTGAAATTCATTATGAATTATTCCATTATGAACTTGTTTGTTCCTTGTCTTCTGTGTGCGTTTTATTCATGCTGCGAAACTTGTCTCTATTATGAACTGCAACCAATTAGCCCAAACCACCGTGTTACTTTACGGTAAACGTCATGTGATCGTTACATTTCAAGTCTGGTGTAACTATGACTCCTAACTAAGTACTTGTAGTTAGTCACCTCACATAAGACATTGTTATCGACTGTGTAGCGGAACTTCGAAGATCGCTACTTTTTGCGAATTACGTCAGAACGACCGATTGAGTCAAAATAACGCAGTAACTTCTCTTTGCATTGCGTTTGTCGTTGTTCAACTTATTTCTGTGTTTCTTAAATTGATGCAGTATGGAAATGTTTATCGATATAAAAAAGATTTGCATTTTTTTTAGTTTGCTTTTTGATGCGCACCATTAACTCTAGTGACATCCATGGTTTTCGGGCTTTCTTGCTTTATCGTTCCATCTTTCTTGCTTTAACCTAAACCGAAGCTCTCAAGTTAGCGTCACGCTGTTTTACCATGTGGCATGGAAACTGAACAACACGAACCCAGAGATGAAGAACATGCACCGGTCGCCTAATCCATCCTCTGCAACCGCTACACTTTTTACTCAAATCTCAAGAAGCTTTTTGGTTCATTGTTCTCTGCCTAATATTGAAACAGCAATATTATTTCCAAGTGAAATAAACATGCTACAGTTGTTTTTTCAGCGCCATGCACGTTGTGTTGTCAAAATAATGGAGGGGCTGGGTTTTGGAAGTAATGTTAAACAAGAGCGCCTTTCTACTGTTTTTGTAGACCAGGACTCCTATTGGCGCCAGGAGGCAGCCGGTTTATTAACGTCGCATATTCCCAAAGCTTCACTCCAAACGGTGAACTCAGGGCACGGGCACGTCGCAGGGACAGTTTTCTCGTATATTTTCCCGAGCTTAGCTTCCCCAGCTGTATGGATCCCGACAAATTTGACGCACGACGTTAATATAGCTACGAGGCTGTGATTTTGTGGAAGCAGGCCTTTCTACTACCGAAAACATTTGCTTGGCAACGAGTAAAGAGCGACACGGTAATTGAAATAGCTCTTTTTAACCTTTTACTTTTGCAGCTCTGATGGCAACGACCGCTGTTACTCATTACACGGAAGATAACAGCCACACACCGCTGCACTAAAGGTGCGACTTCTGCAAGAGTGGGAGAGGAAACTGGCAGCAATAAAAATATGACAGAACCTGTGAGGAAAGGTTTCACTTGACCCAGCTGGCTCACGCAGTCCGCAACTCTTCGTAAAGGCACTACACCGGCCCTGTTTATACCCAACTCAGGATGCCAGATTTGAAAGGGAAAGTCGCCTTGATCACAGGTACGTTCAGCATGCTTGAGGGCACGGAGCACTTGCCACTATTGCTAAAGCTATAGACGTCACGTATCAAGGCGCGGTTCAAGTGGACCATGAGTATTTGGCCACCAGCATTGGGAAATGACGGCGGTGCGTTTCGTTCTTTTATTATTTACAAATACTGCAGGCCCTATTCGGGCCCAAGCAGGAGTGGGTGCATACAACAACGTAAATTACCACTGCCAATTAGCAATTAAGAACACAACAAAACATGTACATACATCATTGTAACACTATACGTAAAAGAAATAAACATGAACGTAGAACAGTGCAATACGTAAACAAAATAACAATGAAAAAGCGTAACGCAAAAGAAACTGCTTTCATTGCGGCAATTTTAGAGGTCAAAGAAAAGGTTATTTGAAAGCTGAACGAACGATTCTGTTGTATTAGCGTTAACTACTTCCTCGGGTAATTTATTCCATAGTGAAATTGCATGGGGAAAAAAGAGAGTATTGATGGATGTTAAGGTTGCTAAATGGTTGCTTAATTGTTTTGTTGTGGTTTGTACGAGCAGAGCGCATGGGGGGCTCGGGTAAATAACATTCACGCGCTATTTTGTAGTGACCATGGTACAGCTGATATAAAAATTTGACGCGAGATACAATTCTGCGATGAACTAGTTTTTTCAATTTCGCCCTGTCGCGAAGAAAGGACACGCTTGAAAAACGCGAGTATGGGGAGTATATAAACCGCAAAGCTAAATTTTGCACTCTTTCTATTTTCTTGATTAAATATCTTTGATGAGGGCTCCAGATTAAATCCGCATAATCTAATTTTGGTCTGACAAGAGCTTTGTATGCTGTTAACTTAACGGTCGATGAAGTACGGCGCAATTTCCGTTTCAAAAATGCCAGCTTTTTTAGCGCGTTGCTGCAAACGTTTTCCATATGGGGTTCCCAACTTTAATTGCTTGTGAGTGTAACACCTAAATACTTCAATCACTGGTTTTTATGAATATATGAATTATTAATAATATAAGCAAAATCTAAGGGTTCTTTCTTGTTGGTAAATGTAATAGCTGCCGTCTTCAAAGTGTTTAGCTTCAGTCCCCATGTTTCACACCATACGCTAATTGAGTGCAACGCGTCATTATGTCTTACTTGGTCGGAGTGATGATTTACACTAGTATAAATAACACAATCGTCCGCAAACAACCGGATCTTCACAGGCGATTGAACAGATAAATAGATGTCATTGATATAAACTAAGAACAACAAGGGACCGAGAACTGACCCCTGTGGCACCCCTGAGTGCACTTCCAATGTACCAGAAACGCAGTCTTTAACAGCAACGTATTGTTTTCATGAGGACAAATAAGATTCTATCCAACGGATGACATTGCGCTCAATGCCCATTGAGAGCAGTTTAGTTACTAAATCGGCATGCGGAACTACATCGAACTCTTTGGAGAAGTCCAAAAACACTGCATCGATTTGACCCCTCATATTCAGCTCATTCATAAAATCATCCGTTATCTCAGCTGTGTTATTGTGGATAAACCAGCCCTAAATCCATGTTGATTTGCATGACGTAAATGGTTATTCTCTAAATGTGTTATAATCGCTTTAAATAAAATATGTTCTAGCAGTTTACAAGCTGTGGATGTTAAAGAAACTGGTCTGTAATTATTTAGTTCTAGAGGGGATCCAGATTTGTGAATCGGAACTATCCTTGCAAGGCGCCAGTCATCTGATATCACACAGGATTCTAACGATGTTTTATATATTACATATAAGTACTCTGCTACCCAGATTGCGTATCTGTTAAGGAAAACATTAGATATTTTGTCCGGACCTGATGACTTTTTTATGTCTAGATTACGTAAAAGACTAAGGATGCCGTTTTTGCTTAAATCTATTTCGGGCATCGAATTACGAAGCGTGTAAAGTTGCAAGTGCGCGTGCGATGCGTTTATGGTAAACACCGATTGAAAAAAGGCGTTAAATTCATTAGCAATGGTCAAAGGATCGTCAATGCCTGTACCAGATGTTCTGATCTCTGTGATGCCGCTTTTATCTTTAGATAAATATTGCCAGAATTCCTTGGTTGCTCCGACATGAAAGAAGTCAATGTGGAAGAAAAGAACTGATCTCTTGCAGCGCGCACTTTATCTTTGAAAGTGCGTACTAGACTTGCAAGTTGTTTCCAGTCACCACGTTTTCGAGAGCGTTTTATTTTGCGTTTCCGATGTATCAGATTACGATCCATCCACGGGTACTCCCTGTTGATGCGCTTTTTCTTGAAAAGCACGTAGGTGCTTTCACAGTGCATGACTATGTCTTTAAACTTTGACCACAGCACATTAACGTCATTTGTCTCATTAAAGGGAGGGAATAAAGATTCCATACAACTAATAATTCCGTCATCATCAGCATGCGTATAGTCTCTTACAAATGTGTCAGAAGGTTTAACATACGATCGCAAGCCCGAAATAGGACACTCAAGAACAAGTAACTGATGATCAGATATACCGTCCTTGACACTGACTGAGCAGTCTGGAAGCGAGCTAGTTGCCAAGGCAAGGTCAAGTACAGCCGAGCTGGAAATTCTTGTAGCATCCAAAACCAACTGGGTTAACGAAAACGTAAATGCGGTTAGTAGTAATGACTCAGCATTTTTGAAATATTTGCCTTCATGAGGAAAACTGCACCAGTTAATTCCTGGAAGGTTAAAATCTCCTGTTAAAAGGATGTTGGAACGCGAATTTGTATTTTGCAGCAAATAATCATATAAGGAATCTAAGTATTCCTGAGGAGCATTCGGAGGCCGATAGACCCCTCCTAGAAATATAGTTTTTCCAAAAAACTTTATTTTGCACCATATGCTTTCATGATCATTGATGCCGTTTAAGCGTGTCAATTTAATGTTATTCTTTATTGCAATTGCAACTCCGCCACCCCTTGATCATCTGTCCTTACGGATAAGCGCGTACGAAGGAGGCATTATTTCTGAATTTCGCACATCGGAATGCAGCCAGGTTTCAGTTACCACTAGGACGTGTGATTGATAGGTCAGAATTATATCTTCAAGGCTCTGGATCTTATTCAGTACACTGCGTGCGTTCAACGAAACAAGCCGTAGCGTCTTGACGGATTCCCGTCATTTGTTATCTAGCTTACGCGTGTTCGCAGATGTGGGTCGATGAGAGGAAGTTTCGGGTTGGGCAGGCGCAGATGATCTGGACAACTCTATTCTGCGATTGCGCGTTGCGTCCCATACGTACAGCCTGTCATCAACTTTGAGCTTATCGAAACGAACGGAAACCTTAGAACCATTGCTATTTTCTTCAGCCGCTGAACGCCATAATTTTGCACCAATATCCCGAATGTTTTTTGAAAAATCTTCCGATATAGCTATTTTTGTGTCCTTTAATTCGAAGCAGGATGACATAACCTTTGTTTTGTCTACGTAGTTAAAAAATCTCAAAATTATCGGACGATGTCGCTGTGCATGTTTTAGGCAAATTAGGTGAATACGCTCTATTGAGTTTACTTCAACACCTAGAATCTTTTTAAAAATTTCTTCGTTAACTTTCCGCTCTAGTTCTTCTGAGTTCTCCTCTGGATCTTCTTTTACTCCATATATTACGACACTGTTGCGATGACTTCTGTTTTCGAGATCATCTACCTTTTTGGTTAACTCAAGATCTAGTTTGTTCGTGTTATTGCAAGCATCGTCCTGACAAGCTTGTCTGACAACTTCTCGTCGCGGCAGTGCGGGTGATTGCATCAAACAGCGCATTAGCGGGGTGAAGCCTATTGATGCTTAAGTCCCAAAAATTTTAAAATTGGTTTAATTCGCACCCGTTTGGAATGCTTGCGAAAGACGTTACGATTTCTCAGGTACATACAACGTGCTTGCATTCTTGCAACTTCTTAGTCCAAAGTAAGGCCAGCATTTTGATCTGTGCAATTAGAAAGATTCAGAACTTTATAAAGACTGTAATAGACGAATAACAACGTCTACTGATTAATTATCAAGCAGAGATTCCTTAGAAGCACGTTCCCTTCGAGACAGTCAAAAACATGAGCGATAACTATTTACGTATCCATTTCGTCGAGCATCCAACTGGGGTAAAACGTCATGGCCATGCTGCGAATGCCGTCCTTCAGCGATCGCACACACTTGTGACCTGGCCCCTTTTTTGTTTCTAGATTTCGTTTAAATCAGCCGTATACCACTCTTCGTGACACTGGATCCCGCGTCGACGTTACGACCCTACACTACACGTCGAAATGTGCAAGCGTATCCGCTAGCAAAAGGAAACGAAAGTGACAAATTAAAAAACAAACACTCCCCTGTCTACGCTGGTTCTGAGGAAATACTCTTGTCTTAGGCGACGAAAGGCACCAATCCTTCAGACACGGTGTATGCCACTATATCGACTGAGCTTATATTGCGCGATAGAGGCTTCGGAGATAAGTTGCAGATTATAATTGTAAACGTTTTGCGTGACAGAATTGATAAGGCGCACAAAATTATTATTGATCATAAGCATGCAGCATTACTCTTACCATTCAAAAGTTCACTCGTTCCTTCTTATCTGTGGTGTTACTTAACCGCCCTGTATTGAATATTTTATTGGAATATAAAAAATTGTTATGATAACCAGGAGCTCTTTTCAGGAATGGACAATGCTTCCGACAAATGTGGATGTAAAAATAACAAATTAATCGCTGCAAGCACTGTAATACTGCCCACAGCAGTAATTACGTATAAGTTCTGACTAATTACGTATAAGTTCGGCAAAACTATCGCTGGATCACTGCATGCGAATTGTGCAGACCAATTATTGACCAACTTAGGGCGGCCGTAATAGTATCAGCCCTATCTAATGATTCTTGTAACCACGTTAGGTTACTCTTTAAGAATCTTTTCTGAAATCACAGTCTTCAGCACGAACTAGATACCTGTATTAAGTCATAAGAATCCATGCGTGTGTCACGAAGGTGTCCTGGTCTTTGTCAGGAAGTACGCATCCCAGGCAGTCTCTACGCCCTGACCTTCATAATAACTTTCATTTCATAAACCGGGGTATGCCTGAAAAATTGTGCTGCTGTACGGCTTTGGTACGCAGTGTGCGTCCACATAAGGAGCACTAAACTGAACGCGGTTCATTGCGCACGGAATCAGAAGGGACGAAGTTAGAATGTCGCACGTTAATAATTGATTTCACTATAGTGAAATAAAAACACCCGAAAACGTTTTTAATAGATTCCGATGATGAGAACAGCATTCTTTTAACCGAAGCGTCATTTAGCCTTCCGGTCACAAGAAATATCTACTTGTGTTTCCAGCAACTAATGTCCTGTGAACTTGACAATAAATACATATGATCGAAAGTATATGCACACCATTAAACCTATTCAGTGAATAATAAAAATGTAAGCATAAGAATGTTTCTGGAGAAGGCGTTATTGTGTGTTGCGGATGCAACAGGACCAAGCTTCCCAAGGTACATTTGTGTTTACATCCATGGTACATGACCAGGTACTGTCTGTTTCGCTGGTTCTACGTTAAGATTGTAGCAACGCATGTTGAGTGTAGGCAGAGCAGGTTACCCCTTATTGGTGGAGGGACCTTTGCCCCTGTGTTGCGGATGCTGCGCATGTGAAACTATCGGGGACACTAAACCTGAATGCTTAAAAAGAATACCTGCAACAACCCTAGTTCCGAAATCACATTTTTAAATTAAAATTCCAAGCGCCTTTTCACAAAATGAAACACAATTTGACATGTTGACAAAGACAGGGCAATGCACGTTCAGTTTGCTTTTTACGAAATCAACGCTGGTTCAAAAACATTTGTTGCTTTGACATGCCTGCCATTTTTTATGACAGCGTTTTGTACCGTCAGTGTGCACCATAAGTCTAAAATGAAAACACGCTAAACATTAATACATACTTTCTACACAGAACGGACGCTTGCGGCCTTTTTTTTTTTACGCAGACCTTTAAAAGTTAAACCACTGCCGATATTGCTTGCACAAAGCATTCTCAATGAGTCGTCATATGTTGGCGCAGGTTTCTGCGTACATTTGATATCGAACAATATGAATGCAAGCCTAATGCACCGCCTCCAGTATGAATGGTGCGCAACAGCACGAAGTTGTCTTTCCGCATATTTCAAGCGCTGGTCGATTGATAGCGTGTTGCCGAGATATAAATCTGTCCTAATTCTCTCACAATGGCTTCGTGTATGAGCGGCTTAGTTGACGCGACGGAGCTGGACGGCTGTGCATTGGGTGATTCTCGACAGTGTTTGAACTGCATTCATTTTAATCTGCGATCTGGCAGGAATAAGGATGGCGCTCTTGAGGTTTTCTTTAGCCAAGCCAATATTATATTTAATGTAGTGATGTTTTCAGAAACCTGGTTTGACTGTGAAGAGGACGTGATTAAGCTATCTGGCTACAAATCTTACTTTGTTAATCGTGTAGGTAAACGTGGTGGCGTTGTATCGATGCTCATTTCTAACAAAATTGAGTGCGAAGTTCTTGATGAGTTCTGTTGTGCTTCTACTGACTTCGAAGTGCTTGTACTAAAATCGCGCAAATACTTATTGTGCAGTTGTTATCGTCCACCATGCGGTGACGTCTCTTCATTTTTCACTTTCATGGATTCTTTGCTACAGTTTGTCAATGCTCAAAACCTCTACATTATATTGTGTGGAGACTTCAATATTAATTTTCTGGCTGAGAATAGCCCAAAGATGAAATTTGAATCCCTTTTGAATATTCACTCATGCCAAAATGTGATAACGTCACCTACACGGCTAGCAGCTGGCTCCCAAACACTTCTTGATCTTTTTATAGTTAACTTCGAAACTTGTCGTATTAAATCTGGTATCATTAATTACTCTTTGAGTGATCACCTTCCGATATTTCTCTCAGTGTATCACGGTTTTAAAATCAATGCGAAATCTGAGCTGCCTTTGCTCCGCTGGCAAATCAATCCGCGTACGTTACCTAGCTTTGGTGAATGCATTGCAAAAGTAAACTGGAATGACATCCTCTCTGAATATAATCCTGACGTAGCTTATGACAAGTTCTTAAAAAAGTTTTTGTCTTTGTATAATTCCTGCTTTCCGAAAAAAAGTTTTCATAGGTCAAAGAAAATCCGGAAACCGTGGGTAACGTCAGAACTGCTAAACCGCATTAAAAAGCGCGACCGGCTTTTCCGGAAATTTATCAAAAGCAAGCGCCCGGACGCGCTCGAAGCCTTTAAGAGGTATAGAAATCAAGTCACCAAAGAACTTCGTTCTGCTAGGAATCGTTACCACTATAATCTTTTAACTTCCTCGAATCAGCAATCAGGTCAGGTTTGGCGTAGATTTCACCAAATTTTCGGCAAATCTCCGGAGACGATCACAAAGCTAGATAATAATGGCGTAGAAATATCAGGGGAGAGATTAGCAAATACTTTCAATGACCACTTCCTTTCTCTGGCCTCAGTGTCGTCCGGCGGAGACTACTCAACTTTCATGAAACCTTCTTGCCCACAAGCTGTGTTTTTGGAGCCGGTCTCGGAAACTGAAATAATAACTACGTTTGCGAGCCTAAAAAACAGCACCTCCACTGACATAATGGGCCTTCAAGTGAAGCCTGTAAAACATGTAATAGACTTAATTGCCCATACATTGGTGCATATATTCAACATCTGCCTTTCATCAGGGGTGTTCCCCCGGAGTATGCAGTGTGCCAAGGTAACCGTAATATATAAAAAGGGCGACCGAAACAACCTTTCTAATTACCGTCCGATTTCAATACTTCCAGTTTTTTCGAAAGGACTTGAGAAAGTTATTCTCAAACGACTAACTTCTTTCACCGATCACTGTAACATCTTAGCTCCCGCACAATATGGCTTCAGAAAAAATAGGTCCACTGAATTAGCGCTACTTACGCAAAAAGAAATTATCCTGGAAAGTTTTGAAAACAAAAACATGGTCCTTGGTGTCTTCCTTGACTTTACAAAAGCCTTCGACTATATTAGTCACCGTATACTGATTGAAAAGTCGGAGTGTTATGGTATTCGCGGTGTAGCCCTTCAGTTAATTTCATCCTACCTTGAACACCGATCACAGTGTGTTGTGATAACAGGGCATTCTTCCACCGTAAAACCGGTTAAACTAGGCGTTCCGCAAGGAAGCATTCTAGGTTCTTTTCTATTTGTTTTATATATAAATGACATAGTAAACACTGACCCAACGGCCAAGTACATAATTTATGCAGACGATACAAGTTTATTCTTTTCCGGCTCTTCCGATGCAGATTTGTACCGTCGTGCTAATCGTGCACTTCGTATAGTTAGCACCTGGGCAGCAAAAAATGGGTTGAAGTTAAATATTGGAAAAACCAAGGCTGTTATGTTTCATCCAAAAAATAAACTTTATGTACTACCACCAATTCTAATTGAGGGTATAGAGATAGAGGTTGTGCAGAGTTTCAAGTCGCTCGGTGTTACTTTTTCTGCACATTTGTCCTGGGATCAGCACATAAATGACCTCATCAAAAAACTTTCGAAAACTGTTGGTCTCATGCGGCGTCATTGTTTTACTTTTCCAAGAGCAGTTAATATTCTGCTTTACAACTCTTTATTCTCATCCACGCTCAACTACGGCGCACTTGTATGGGGAACCACAAGCAAAACTAATATTAATGATCTTCACTTGCTAAAGAAACGTGCCATCCGCATAATTTGTAAAGCACCCTATTTAAGCCATACGAAGGACATGTACAGGCAGCCGAACATTGTTAGTGTAGAATCTATGTACACCTATAGACTGTCTAAACAATATAAATTAGAAGAATCTAAAAATATAAATGCATTAAAATTGCTGGCCGGACTGGAAAAGCACACTCCTACCTACCCAACGCGCAAGCTCGAACAATGGAATGTGAGTAAATGCCGTACGGGTTATGGAAATCAAATGTTGAAATTCCAACTGCCGACAATGCTAAATGATTTCTTGAAGGACAAGAACACAGATATACAATCTATTTCATTAAAAAACCTACGAAAGAAATTTGTATGGAATTAGAATGTGAACATGTTTTTCTTATTCTTTGGAACCATTTGTTTTTTTTTTATTTACTTCTGTATCTCTACTTTTTACCAGATATATTTCAACTATCTTATACGGGAGTCTAAGTTTGTGCACGCTTCTATATGTTATGTAATAATTTCATTACCTGTATGTCTTATTGATGTATGCACAACTTGGGCTGGCGTATGTTTCACTGTCACTTATTAGTGTGCTTTATGCACTTATATATATATTTTTTATTACTGCAGCAGTAGCTGCAGATTGCGTTCCCAAAATCCAAATGCTGTGTTTTCTTTTCTCTTTTTTTTCCTCTTTATATTTTTACCATGCGCTGCCTCTGTTTGCCATGTATTGGGGTGCGGGCCTAGTCAAGCCTATGTCAGGCTTTTTGTCTGTACTCCAAACATCCTTGAGATGTTGAATAAAGATTGTATTATTATAAACATTGATATATATATATATATATATATATATATATATATATATATATATATATATATATATATATATATATATATATATGTGTGTGTGTGTGTGTGTGTACTACCTATGGTGTTCTTTTAAGCGCACACCTCCTTTTTCTCAAACTGCAGAGCAAACTACGCGTGTCCTGGTCAGTGTAGCTGAAGCCCTTGTTAAGAGAATGTGCTTATGGAAAACCAGCCCTTCCCAACCGCCTGCTAATCGCCAGATTACTGCGATACCGTACATTCGTGGCCTGTCTCATCGCCTATAAAATATTGGACAACGGGCAAATACAAAAGTGGTGTTTCCCGCTTGCAATAAGCTGAAAAAATACCAAGATTGAACAGGTCTGGTGGCTGAAAAAAGCTTGAGTGCAATAGAAGCACCGAGCTGTATTCTTTGTAAGTCCTGACGCAATTGTCTACACCATTCCTCTGACATGTGGCAGAAACTGTGTTGGTCAAAGCGACAAGTGCCTGATGGATCGCATCGGGAAGCGTAGTAACAATGTGCCTGGATAGCGAGGATGGATTGCTGACGCAGAATGCAGATGTAAGCCAAAAAATAACATTGTAGGTCAAAATCAGAACGAATCTGATCAAGGGCTCCTCTGGGAGCCTGTTTATTGAGGTAGCACTGTTATTGTATGGAAGTACATACATACATACATACATACATACATACATACATACATACATACATACATACATACATACATACATACATACATACATACATACATACATACAGGAATTTTATTGCAAGATATGTATATGCAGTACATAGCGTGTGCCCGCAGAAGCGCAAGCGCTTGTGGGCGGGCCACGGCAGTCACAACAGCATGCGGTCAATACAAAACGCTGAAATTGCACAATTTACAATGCAAAAAGAAGAAAAAGAAAAAAATCAGCAATAACACAAAGCCGAAATATTACATATAGTTCAGTCAACAAATTTAGCGATTGATAAATGTAACGCAAAGAAAATCTGGAGTTAATAAATAGAACACAAATATGATAGAAATTAGAAAGCAACTCAGTATTCCCTTTCTTTAAAACTTTCAAACCACGCTTGCAGTCCAGATTTCACAGCCGTCAATGAATCACAATCAAACACCTTTGCAGGTAGTTTGTTAAAGTGGTAGGGTATATAGAACTGTCGTGTCCGTTTACCATAATGTGTATAAACCCTTGGAACTTTATAACGCGCTATGTGCCTAAGCGACTCTGGTTTTTTATCTGGCTGTTTATACTGTGCTGAAAAGTAGTTTCTCAGAACTACCACCTGCAAGTACAAGTCATGCAGAGGAATAACTCCTGCTTTAACCATTGTGGTGTTATGGTCGGACTTCTCGTAAGCAGTGCCACACAATAAATTAGTGGAGATTCTGCACAGGAAACTATCTACCTTCTTAATCTTACAAGGTGCACAAGAACTATACACTGAAACACCGTATCTGAGGATAGATTCTCCTAAAGATCTATACACAGTCTGACGCAAGTTTATAGGTGTAGTGTATTTGATACGATAAAGCTGCACAGAAAGAGCACGGAGTCGTTTTAATAAATAGTCAATTTGGGAAGACTAACACATGTTGGTATCAAGATATAGGCCAAGATATTTAACACTGCTCGAGTAGGGCAGTGGCGAACATTCGCATTTGGCACAGTTACTACCATGCAGAATAACCGACTGGGTAAGATCAACTTTCTTGTGCGGATTTCTGAAACACATTAACCCAGTTTTGTTTATGTTTATGTATATTTGATTTCCAGATAACCAGTCTACTATTTTATTGATATCGTACTGAAGTAATTTCAGTGCGAGTGGGCTTGATTCATGGGATATCACTTAAGCTGTATCATCAGCATACTGAAATAATTTTGCATTTAATGTTAGATTAACCATATCATTTACATAAACATTAAACAAAAAGGGTCCCAAAACAGAAACTTGTGGAACGCCATACTGAATATGACAAAAAGTACTAAATGATTCTTTAATTTTCACTACTTGTTTACGGTGCGAAAGGTAACTTGCAAAAAATTGTTGGTATGGACCATGGAATCCAATACTTTCCAACTTACGTAACAAAACGGAGTGCTCCACGGTATCGAATGCTTTCGATAAATTCAAAAATAATCCAAAAACACATTGATTAACATCCAAGTTACCATTGATAAAATCACAGCAATCTTCTAGAAGCTCAACCGCACCAATATTACGACGGAAACCGTACTGTGTAGTACTCAAACAAGAATACTTCTCACAAAAACATGTCATATATTGGTGCACAATTTTTTCCATCAGGATGCTAATGACTGGAAGTATGGCAATTGGTCTGTAATTTGTTTGATCTGTCTTTTTTCCCGACTTGTAGATGGGTCTTAGCACTGAGATCTTCAGACCTGATGGTATTTCTCCGGTCTTGAAACACCCATTAAGTATATGTAAAAGTACATCTTTAAGTTTAGAGTAATTGTTTCGCAAATCACGCAGTCTAATCTTATCGTAGCCTGGTGGGTTGCTGTCTGGTAGCGTTCTAATAAGGTTCCACAACTCATCTTGATCAACAGGAAGAAAAGCAGCAGAATTCATTGTTTTCTTGCCTTGGTATAGAATGGTAGAAACAACAGTTTGTTTTTTAAGTTCCCTAATGGATGATACAAACGCATCATTAAAAGAATTTGCAATGGTCGAAGGATCTGCTTTCTGAAAAGTACAGAGCAACTTCTCATCCAAATTAGATTTCTTCTGTCTACCTAATAATTCATTTAATAGACTCCAAGTTTTCCTCGTATTGCTGCTACACCTAGAAAACTTGCAGAAAAATATTGCTTCTTTGCTTGCCTCAGCATAGCAGTAAGCTTATTACGATGTGCCCTATACTGCTCTTTCAAGGCAAGATTCTCGACGTCTTGTTTATAGTCATTCCATAGTTTGTCCTTCTCATGAGAAAGTTTAAGTATATCATTCGTTATCCATTTCTTCTCTGGATTTCTTAACTTGATTTTAACCTCCTTCGTGGAACTGGCATATATCTTATCAAACTTGGCTTCTAACGAGTTATAAGCGTCAATGTGAGTTTGACTTAGCAGAGACCTCCAATCAAAAGTTTTAACGCGCTCATCCAAGCACTTGATATCAATTATTTTTATCGTTCTAACGGTTTGACCCGGCGTTTCCCTTTCTTGCGCCAGAACACACAGTACTGTGAAATAATGATCCGCCACCTTTCTTCGTATTACTGCAGCGTTGGCGACATTATTCGGGAGTCTGACTGCTATATGGTCGATGCACGACTGAGTAAGTCTGGTGCCCATGACCTCTTCCCTGGTAAAACTAGAAATCATATTTTCTATTCCATATGAAGCTAGTAAATCTAAATAGCACTCAACACCGGGTTTCTTTATTTCGGAAATGTCAATATTAAGGTCTCCAGCTATTATTACATTAATTCGATCGTGGTGAGTTAAAAATTCCGCATGTTCATAAATGAATACTTCTAGTATTGAGTTCGGAGGGCGATAAACTGCTAGCACAATAAATGTCTCATCTTTGCAACTGAGTGAAAGAGCTACTACTTCCGCAGCAGTAAAAGCACAAGCTATTCTTTCAATGTGCCAGCCTTCTTTAACAAATCCTAATACGCCACCACCCCTACCAGAGTCACGGCAACAAGAGAAAGATTGAAATCCTGGAAGAATAAACGTATCAGACTCACACTCGTTAGCATTTGTTTCAGTCAAAAGTACAATATCAAGGTACCCAAGCAAATCAGACAAGTAGATATTTAATTAATTCCAGTGCTTCTTGATGCTTCTTATGTTGATATGGACAAGATCTAGAGCAGAATTGGCTTGGGAGTTAAACAAACTACTTCTGTGTGTATTCCAGTCGGTAAATGAGCTGAAGTCCTCACTCATGGTTACTCAAGCTTATCAAAGTCAGATACGTTCTCAATTCTTATAGCTCCAGAGCCCTCGATCTTCCTCACAAAGATTTTGCCATTTTTCAACCATGCAAACTTGTACGACTTCTTCTTTGCTTCCTGTTTAGTTTGCCACAACAACTTTGTCTGTGCAGGCAGGTTCTCATTAATGTAAAGTGCGTAGCGTTTTTTTTGTCTACTGTTCCTGAGCAGTATGTGAATGAAATTTTACTAGCACAGCTGGTATCTTTCCCTTTTGGGCAGGTAGTCAGTGCGCCACCTCTATGGACTGAAGCGTAGTCTCTGGAATCTCCATCCTACCTGCCAGTGACCTCAGTATAACGTCAAGGTCCTCATTTTGCTCAAGCTTGAGACCATGAATTTCTATGGTGTTGCGCCTTGAGTAGGCTTCCAGGTCATTCAAGGCTGTGCTAAGATAACTCAGCATGGCCGCTTGCCCCGCAAGAGATCCCGCCAACTCCTCTGATTTCTCCTTTAAGGCAGAAACCTCAGCTGAATACGAAGCCACAGACACCTTCATTTATTCATATTTGGAGGCGAGCAGTTCCATCGAAGTCTCAATGCCCGTAATTACATGCCCTTGCTTCTCAATGTGTTCAAGCACTTAATTACTCTTCGAGCTCTGTGACTGTATAGCTTTGTCTAGCTTGTTAACTCTAGAACTAACCTTGAAAAGTTTCTCATCTAGCGAACGGATAGCCTTCATGAGCTCATTCATAGTCGGTTGCTTCCTTTCATCTTCACTGTCTGTATCAGAATTTTCTGTATCCTTCTGATGTGCAGACCTTCACTTTCAACTACTCGGGAAATTATCGAAGATGAAATGATAGATCGTTTTGGGTGCTTCGGTCTCGAAGCAATGGGTCGCTTTAACATGCAAGGTGCCATTGTACTTTCGTTACCATATGAATATCACGCTTGTGGGGTATGCGTGAAGTTGGCCGGATAACCTAACACTCCGCTTCGAGTTTTAAAATTAAATGATGTAATTTTATTTCCTGTGTCGTGGCCCTGTGGTGCGCTGCACGCTTCTGTTATGACAAACCATTAAGTCCAAATAGAAATGTTTGTCGCGAACTCCGGTTAATGCTCAGTTAGGCGTCATCGAGTGGTGACAATGTCGACTAGCGCAGCTTAGAAAAATATGGAGATGCTCGAGCTTCGCCTTTACGTGTAGAACGCGATAGCGTTATCGGGCCTTTATCAGCGCCTACTCAGTTACCTAATTCCTAATTCGCGTACTCGTCCTTACGCATATACAGGCATGCGCAAAAGTAGAGGGACCACTGCTCCGGCGGCAGAAGCGGCTGCAGGGCCGCACCACGGCGCTGCTATCTCGCGCCGCGTGCACGCTGCGCTGGAAACCCCAGTGATGAGAAACTTCACCCTCACTCTCGCGGGATGCATATCATGCTTGATAAATTTCCCTTGCGGGGTTCGGCTATTTTGCTGCTGGCGATCGCGATGAAGGGGAACACGCCTCGCAAAGTGTCCACGACACGGCGCTGTCGCGCATTAGCGGAGCAAGCGGTCAACAACGCGGTGTCAAGCCCCTGCGTTCCGGAGGGGTAAGTGGTTTTTTTGGGGTGTAACGTCCCAAAGCAACTCCGGCTATGAGGGGCGCCATAGTGAAGGGCTCCGGGTGATATCGACCACTTGAGGTTCTTTATCGAGCACTGACATAGCAGAGTACACGGGCCTCTAATATTTCACCTCTATTGAAATGCGACCGTCGCGGCCAGAATCGAACCCGCGTCTTTGGAGTCAGCAGCCGGGCATAACAACCACTGAGACACCACGGCTGCTCGAGAGTAGTAAAGGAAAGCTTGATTTTAGCTACACGGATCTTCGGTATTTTCTCGTAAACTGAAGAAGAGGGTTTTTTTTCCCTTGAGCTGCGAACTCGTCTGCACGACGTTATCGAAGTCTAACCCTTCTAATAGCCTTTTCAAATCGGCAATCGGGAGCAAGCTTTCTTGCTCCATGAACCGGAAAGCGCGTTCCAAAGGGCAATTTGTATTCATATCCTCAGTTCTGATTGGCTACAGCAAAGTCGCAACATAATTTGTGCCCCTTCGTTTGCTCCCCTTCGTCGCGACAGTCAGCAGTGTAGTAGCCGAACGGCGCACTAGGAATTTATAAAGCATGACAAGCCGCCGAGCGAAAGCGAGGGCTAAATTTGACGCCACTCGGGGAACTCTCGCCGCGAGCGCGCAGCGCCGTGTAGCGGCACCGCGGTGCGGCCCCGCAGCCGTTGCTGCCGCTGGAGCCGTAGTCTCTCCTCTACTTTTGCTCACGAGTGTACGTATCAGTACATGGCTCTAAGATATTTGACGAAGTCAAGGAAAGCAACGCATTATTTAGGTCCGCCTACATTACGCTTGAACCAACGAGTTTTCTTGGCCTTTGGTTAGCATGTCCGTTTCGCAAGCTGAAGGTCCCGGGTTCGATTCCTACCCGAAACCAATATTGTTTACAGCTCAAGTTATACTTTGCTTCCTTCGAGATTTTTCGCTCAAAGCTCACGACGCCGGCTTTTCTGCGATATGAGACCCTTAACCCTGTAGCGTTAAAATTGCCTTCGAGCGACCCTCAAGAGAAAAACAAGCGGAAATGTTAAACTATTCTAGGGTGGTCGACATCGATTAAAAAAATGTGCCTCTCGCAAGTAAGAAGCTGAACGCATCACGTGTTATGGAGCACGAACCTCAGCGGAATCTTGCCGGAAGCAGGACGCTGAGCGCATAACAACCGGAATGAACTAGTCCAAACCAAATTACTGTTGCTGAACAACCAACGTGCTAACAGCTCGAATTGGCTCGCGCCAGTAACACGATGCGCAGATAGTGAAGCACGGAGCAAAAATAAGTGCGTTAGGCATATTCGTGCCGCGAACGCAAAGACATCACAAAATACACGATTCACATTTAACGACAAGGATCATTATAGCCACGCTTTCGACGCTCAGCCAATACACGTGGGATTGGGCAATGTTCATGGCTTCAGGCCTTAACCCAGTCGTCACTGTACAGCCGGTACTGGAGGCCAGAGTGCGCAGCAGGCTGTTTTCTATTTACGTCGCAAACTCGTAAAAATGCAAATAAATCAGTTCGACTTTAAGTGGAGTCATCTTCCTAGAACCTGTTTTGCCGCTCTTCTCTTCGAAATTGGCTCAATATTTGAATAACTATGGGCAGCAAATTTTTTTTCGCGTGCTTTCTTTCAAATGATGTGGTAGACATTCGCATACCTGGATCATGCCATTAACATTCCCCTACGACAGCTAAATAAATTAAAATTGCATCAAACGAACTATGGCTGTGACGTTTAGTTGGATTTAAGGTCACGTGAGGCACAAAAAATCGGCAATATAACTGATGATACACTATTTATTGTAATTCAAGCTCTTGATGCAGTGCGTTGAAACTACGTATCAGAGTTTATAGTGCAGTTTTTTCGTCCCTCACGTGACCTTAAGTACAACTGCACGTAAGAGCCATGGTTCGGTTCATAAAACCGAAATAGAAAGAGAATCAAGAAGAAATTCAATTATACGTTAGTTTGCGGTCGTGGGCGAATATCATGCAGTGATCTATGTGTTCTATTATTTTACGCATCATTGTCAGGAAGAAAACATGCACCAAAAATTTCGTTTCTATGGTCCTTTAAACGCAAGTTATGTGCAAGAATTGTGCACGTTTTCGTGTCTTTTTAAATATCATGAATGTCAAGTCGCGCCTTTGGTGTTGTGCCGATCGCACCGCCGGCCGGGTCCCCACTTACATTTCGGTGTCTCCCAGGCGACTTCCCGG